>NW_024580990.1:42486-44815 GCF_017639235.1 Corvus kubaryi
GGAAGTCAGGGAATGGCGGGAGGCAGGGAATGGCGGGAGGCAGGGAACAGTGGCAATGCGGGAATGCCCTCAGCCCTGTCCCAGCCCTGTCCCAGCTCTGTCCCAGCTCTGTCCCAGCCCTGTCCCAGCCCTGTCCCAGCTCTGTCCCAGCTCTGTCCCAGCCCTGTCCCAGCTCTGCCCTCAGCTCTGTCCCAGCTCTGTCCCAGCCCTGTCCCAGCCTTTTCCCAGCCCTTTTCCAGAGCTTTCCCATCCTTTTTCCAACCCCCCTTTCCAGCGCTTTCCCAGGGCTTTTCCAAACCAGTTCCAGCCCCTGTCCCAGCCCTTTTCCAGCGCTTTCCCAGGGCAATTCTGACCCTTTTCCAACCCCTTTTCCAGCCCCTTCCCCAGGGCTTTTCCAGCCCTATTCCAGCCCCTTTCCCAGCACTTTCCCAACGCTTTTCCAACCCCTTTTCCAACCCCTTTGCCAGGCATTTTCCAACCCTTTTCCAACCCCTTTCCCATCCCTGTTCCAGCCCCTTTTCCATTGCTTTTCCAGCCCTTTTCCAGAAGGATTGGATGACTTTGGGATCCTTCCCAATCCAAACCATTCCAGGATTCTGGGATTGATCCCAAATCTCTCCAATCGGGAACAATCCCAGCTCAATCCCTGCTTCCCAAAATGTCCCAAAACCACAGAGCAACCCTGGGATTTGGGTGGGAAAAGTCCATAAAATCCTCCAATTCCATGGAAATTGGGAATTCTTTCCCATCAGGAACTTTTCCATGGAATCTTTCCAGGGCTCATCCCACCCCAAATCCAGGGAAAAATGGGGCCCTTCCCACTCCTCCTTCATTCCCAAAAGGAAAAATCCCATTCTTCCTTTTCCATCTCCTTCCCGAATCCCAAATATTGGAAATTCGTGGCTTTTCCCGCCCCGGATCCGAAGGAATTTCCAATATTCCATATTTATTCCCTCATCCCAATTCCAGGGTTTTCTGGCGCCGTTTTCCTCCCCCACTGAAACCTTTGGATCATTTCCCGCCGGGAATCCCGGAATCCTCAGCACGGATGGGCAAATCCATCCCAATCCCACGGAATGCTGCCGGTATTCCAGGGATTCAGCGCTCAGGCTCGGAGCTGCTCCTTCCACCTGAATTCCTGGGATAAATCCCGGCTCCATTCCCAGGGAAAACCACTGGGATCAGCAGGATTTGGGAATTCCGGCTGGGATCATTCCAGAGGGATCACGGGAAGGGGCAGGAAAAGCCTCTGGAGACATCCAGGGAATCCCAGGGTTGGGAAAAGGGCCCAGAGCGGGAATTTTAGGAGTGGGAAAGCGGGAAAATTCCAAAGGATCAGGGAATGTCCTCCAGAGGGCACAGCGAGCCTGGGAATCTCCAAATCCAGGGAATTCCAATGGAAGTGGCACTGGTGGAGCATTCCCGGATTTTTCTTGGAGCTGGAAAACTGGGATTGGCTGGGCCGGGATAAGGGCTGGGAATGAGCCAGGAATGAGCCGGGAATGAGGAATTCCCAAATCCCAAACCCCTTTTCCTGCTGGAATTCCATCGGCAGCTCCAAGGAAATCCAGCTGGGATGGGGCCTGGATTAGTGGGAATCGCCCATGGAATGGGATGAGCTTCCAGGCCTTTCCCACCTGAACCATTCCCCAATCCCACGGGATTCTCTTCCCAACTTCTCCACGGCAGCTTCCAAAGGAAAAACCGGGAATCTGCCGGATCTCGGAAGCAGAACTTCCCCAAAACCACCCCAGCTGAATTCCAGCTCCTTCCCGAGCCACATCCCAATAAAAACTGGGATGAGAAGGGCTCCAAGCTCCTTCCCAAGGCAAACAATTCCCGGAATTCCAAGGAATCCTCACCCTTTGGATGTGCTCATATCCACGGGCTCATCCCCGGCCGGCAGCTCCACTTTGATGGTGGCTTTGACTTCCCCACTTTTCAGCATTCCCGGGATTTTCCCGGCTCCGGGATCCGCTTTGATTTTCATGTCGCCCTCGGAATTGAGCTCCGAGCCCAGAATTCCTTTGTCCATCCTGAGTTTTTTATTGTCCGGCTCCGATTCCCGCTCCAGGGCGCGCTTCTGGCTCCGGGTGCGGCATGAGTCCTCGCTCATGGTGAGAGCCTGCGAGACGGGAAAGGGTTAAACATCCCTGGAAAAGGGGGGGGGGAATCCTGGGAAAAATGCTGGGAAAAATGCTGGGAAAAATGCTGGGAAAAGTATTGGGGAAGGGGGGGAAAATCCTGGGAAAAGGGAGGGAAAGTATTGGGAAAGGGGGGGGAAATCCTGGGAAAAATGCTGGGAAAAGGGGGGAAAATTATCGGGGAA
>NW_024580990.1:49815-53474 GCF_017639235.1 Corvus kubaryi
TGGAAAAGGGATGGAAAAGGGGATGGAAAAGGGATGGAAAAGGGGGTGGAAAAGGGATGGAAAAGGGATGGAAAAGGGATGGAAAATGGATGGAAAACGGATGGAAAAGGGATGGAAAAGGGATGGAAAAGGGATGGAAAAGGGGTGGAAAAGGGATGGAAAAGGGATGGAAAAGGGGCTGGAAAAGGGGCTGGAAAAGGGATGGAAAAGGGGTGGAAAAGGGATGGAAAAGGGATGGAAAAGGGGATGGAAAAGGGATGGAAAAGGGGATGGAAAAGGGATGGAAAAGGGGCTGGAAAAGGGGCTGGAAAAGGGGCTGGAAAAGGGATGGAAAAGGGATGGAAAAGGGGTTGGAAAAGGGATGGAAAAGGGGATGGAAAAGGGGCTGGAAAAGGAAAACCTTCCGTCCTTCCAGAGGGAACAGAATCCTGCTGGAATTCCCGGTGTTTTTCCAGGACAAGTCCAGCCCATCCCAGCGCCCAAGGCAGGGAAAAGAGGGGAAAAAGTCCCTCTGAAATTGCAGGAAAACCTCGGAAAAAAAGGATTTCCAGCTGGGTTTTCCAGGTGTGATTCCAGGAATGGGAATGGGATTGGATGGGAGGAGGTTTCGGAGGGAAATTCCCAAATAAAATCCCGATGAAAATTCCAATGGAAATGGACAAACTCGGGCTGAAAATTCCATCTTTTCCCACATCCCTTCCTCTCCTGGAATTCCTCTCCGAGTTGTTCCCATCCAGCTCCAGGAATTTTGTGAGGCAAAAAAATTCCAACAACCAAAATTTAGGGAAAAAAAACCAACCAAACCCCAAATTCCCAGAGGTGGAAAAGTGGGAATCAAACACTTCCAAGGCTCCTCAGGGAATGTTTTCCATGGATTTGCTGCTGCTCCCGAGGATTCCCAGCAGGGATTCCTGGACACCCCAGCCTCGGATCATCCCAACATTCCTGGGAATTCCTTTCCCCTGGGAATTTTTTTTTTCCTCTGGGAACTCAGCGATCCTGGGAAAATCCATGGGAATTCCCAGCTCAACAACTCCAATCAAGTCGGCTTCATCCCGGTGAGATTCCCAAACTTTTACCCGGGAATTCTGCGCCAATCCCACATTTCCCACGCCCAACTTTGGGCTAACAACAGGTGGAAAAGCGGGATCATCCCCCTGGAAAAGCCCCGATCGCGCTTTATCCCGGTTTTTCCAGGCGAGGGGCGGGCCAGGAGGCGGAGCCGGGCGGGATTTTGGGATGAGGATTCCCGGGAAAGGGCGGCGGCGGCTCCCGGCTCCCGCTGGAATTCCCGGCTCTCGGCATTCCAAGGGTTAAGCGCTGCCATTTCCGCGCCATTCCCGAAATGTCCGGGAACAAAATGGCAGCGCTTAACCCTTGGAATGCCGGCACGGCCGGGATCGGGAATTCCCAGCCGGGAATCCCGGGATGGCTCCGCTTCCCCAGCGGCGCTTCCCCGCCCGATCCCACCGGGATCGATCCCGCTCTGCCCCAACTCCCCGACCTGGGAATTCCCTGCCATTCCCGGCATTCCTTTCCCCGCCCTGGGATCCCTTGGATTCCCAGCTGGATTCTCCCTCCCCCCCCATTCCCACCGGGATCGATCCCGCTTTTCCCCCCCCGCTTCTCCCAAACTCCCCGCGAGCCATTCCCGGGCTGCTCAGAGCTGGGAATTCCCTGCAATTCCCGGCATTCCTGGGATCCTTTTGCTTCCCAGCTGCGCTTTCCTCCCCCGCGATCCCATCGGGATCAATCCCGCTTTTCCTAAACCTCCCTGGAGCCATTCCCGGGCTGGGAATTCCCTGCAATTCCCGGGATTCCCGGCGCTCCTCGAGTCCCGAATCCCGCGGGAATTTATCCCGAGGCTGCTCCAGCGCTGGGAAAAGCGGGAAAAGTTTGGGATAAAATCCCTGGAGCGGCTCCAGGAATTCCAGCCGCAGGGATCGGCTGCTGCCGGGAATTCCCTCGGGAATTCAGGAGCTGCGGGAAGCGGCTCGGCCCCTCCCGGATGGAATTTTTATCCATGGGAAGGGGATTTTCCCACGGGAATTTGGGGAACTCATCCTTCAAATTCCTCCTCCCGGAAGTTCAGAGCTCCAAAAGCTCTGGAAAATTGGGAAAGGAGAATCCCAAAATTCTATTGGAGCTGGAAAAACGGGGAGCAGCGGCCGCCTGGAAAAATCCAGGGAGGAATTCCCAGAATTTCTGTGGAATTCCGGGAATTTCTGTCAAATTCCAGGCGAACTTTCCCTGGGGGGAGCTGGAATGATGGAAGGAATTTCCCGGGTTTTGTGGGAATTCTCAGGGAATTCTCGGGTTAACGGGAAAATTCGATTAAAGCCCCGAGAATTCCTTAAAAATTCCGCTTTTCCCTCTTTTCCCAGGGGAATTATTCCCGGCTGGAATATTCCGCACTGGCCACGAGGACGGAGATTCCCGGGCTGGCATTTTTTGGGAATGAGCTGCGGGATTTGGGATAGGAGCCTTGGGAATGCAGAGGAGGAAATGCAGGAGCAGAATTCCCAACTTTTCCTGGGATTTTCCAGGCGAATCCTCCCGTTATTAATGAATCATTAATGAATCATTAATGAATCATTCTGGAGCCGTTGTTTATTTCCCCTCCCAAATCCTCCTTTAAGGAGCAGAATTCCAAGTTTTATTTGTCGGGAAGCGATTTAAATAGTCCTCGAATTGTTGGAATATTCATGAGCTTTGTTTGCATATTCATAAAATCATTTAAATATTCGCCAATAAATTTGCATATTGAGCAGGGGCTCGCCGTCGGAGCCTTCCCAATGAATTCCTCATTTAGGAGGAAATTTCTATCCCTAAATATTCCCAATCCCAGCGGTTTTTCCAGCTCCATGCACGCCGGGAACGGGGAAATTCCAAGCTGGAAATTCCTTGGAATTTCTGCGTTTAACAGCGGCAGCTTTTCCAAGACCAACGATTCCCAAGATTCCCACCAATCCTACTGGGAATTCCTTCACCCCCCCCCCGGATTATCCCCGAGGGAAGCGGGAAAAGCAGCAGGAAAATCGGAATTCCCGAGGAATTTCCTTATTTATCCATCAAAATTCCCGATTTTTTTCAAAGGGATTTCCCAGGAACGTTGGAGCCGGAGGATGCCGGGGTAACGCCGCCCCTTTCCCAGGGAATCGCATCCCTCTCCCCTTGCCAGGAATTCCAGAGCTGCGGGATCCCAGGACAATTCCCAGCCCTCTCCCGGGACAATCCCGGGAATCCTGCGGGAAACGGAGCAGGGAGAGAGGGAGGGAGCGGGAGAGAGCCGAGGGGAGAGAGGGAACGGGACAGGGAGAGAGGGAACAGGGGAGAGAGGAGAGGGGAGATGGGAACAGGGGAGGGAGGGAACAGGGAGACAGGGAATGGGACAGGGGAGAGAGGGAACAGGGAGAGAGGGACGGGAGAGAGGGAACAGGGGAGAGAGGGAACAGGGGAGAGAGGGAATGGGACAGGGGAGAGAGGGAACAGGGGAGAGGGGAGAGGAGAGAGAGGGAACAGGGAAGATGGGAACAGGGAGAGAGGGACAGGGGAGAGAGGGAACGGGGAGGGAGGGAACAGAACAGGGGAGGGGGGAGAGGGCAGAGAGGGGAGAGGGAACAGAACAGGGGAGAGAGGGAACAGAGAGAGAGGGAATG
>NW_024580990.1:53484-54053 GCF_017639235.1 Corvus kubaryi
GGGATGGGGAGAGGGGAGAGAGGGAACAGAACAGGGGAGAGAGGGAATGGGGGAGATGGGAACAGGGAGAGAGGGAATGGGGAGGGAGAGAACGGAACAGGGGAGGGGGGAGAGGGGAGAGGGAACAGAACAGGGGAGATGGGAACAGAGAGAGAGGGATGGGAGGAACAGAACGGGAGAGATGGAACAGGGGAGAGATGGAATGGGGAGGGAGGGAACGGAACAGGGGAGAGAGGGAACAGAACGGGAGAGAGGGAATGGGGAAGGGAGGGAGAACCCCAAGAGGTGAGACTGGGACAGGTGAGCCCGGCCCAGGTGAGACCGGAACAGGACTGGGGAGACCGGGACAGGTGAGGGGGAGCTGCCCAGGTGAGCCCGGCCCAGGTGAGCCCAGCCCAGCCCAGCCCGGCCCAGGTGAGCCCGGCCCAGGTGAGCCCAGCCCAGCCCAGCCCAGGTGAGCCCAGCCCAGCCCAGCCCAGCCCGGCCCAGGTGAGCCCGGCCCAGGTGAGCCCGGCCCAGGTGAGCCCAGCCCGGCCCAGGTGAGCCCAGCCCAGCCCAGCCCGGCCCAG
>NW_024580990.1:54153-58784 GCF_017639235.1 Corvus kubaryi
TGAGCCCGGCCCAGGTGAGCCCAGGCCAGGGCAGAGCTCGGTCACGGCTCCTCCCCGAGCATTCCCAGTGCTCCAACCCCTTCCCCCAAATCCCAAACCCCAAACCCCAAAAACCCCAAATCTCAACCCCTCCAAACCTCTCAAATCCCAAACTCCAAATCCCGAAACTCCCAGATCCCAAATCCCATCCCTGGAGCTGCCCAACACTCCCAATTCCCGTGGGAGAATCCCAGCAGGAATTCCAGGAATTCCGGTGGCTCTGGATCCTCTCATCCCAAACCGAGCCCAGCCGGAACTTCCCGATGGCTTGGAAAAGCCGGGAGATTTCCCTCCTTGGGAATTGGGTCAAACCCTACGGGAATGACCGACCTTTCCCAAAAACCAGGGATTTTTGGGAAAAGTCATCTTGGAGCTCCTTCCCAGCTTTTCCAGGAGAAAATTCCCACCTCCCATCCCAGCTCCCAAATTCCAGGCCCGGAATTCCGGCCCGTGGAGCAGCAGAGATTCCCCATCCCACAGAATTCCATGGAATTCCCGGCTCCTACCTGGCAGGGAAGGTCATGGGTTCCCGCCGGGACGCAGCCGGAGCCGAGGATCCTGCGGGAAGAGAGAGCCCGGTGAGAATCCCGGGAATGAAACCATTCCCGAGGGAACCATCCCACACCTGGCATCCCAGGGAAAAGGGGAGACAATTCCCAGTTTTTGGGGAATTTGGGGGTTTTATCCCGGATTTTTTTTCCAAGGGAAATTTAAGGAGGAGGCAACTCCTTCCCGGAACCCTCTGGAAGCGACGTTCCCGGGTTTCCCTGAGGAGGAGCTGGATTTATCCCGGCTTTATCCCGGAGCTCATTCCCAAGCTTTAAACCCCTCATTCCATCGGGATTTATCCCGGCAGGAGCCGCCTTCCCCAGGAATCCCATCCTCGGGAAGAGCCCAGGAGAGGATCCCAAAACCCACGGGAAGATTCCCAAAGGGAATCCAGAGGATGATCCAGGATTTTTCCAAGGATAAAGGCCACGAATTAGGAGGAATTTTTCATGGAAGTGGCAAATCCCCGGAAAAGCCGCCCAGGGAGGGGTTGGATTCTCCCTCTGGATTCATCCCAACCCCCCTGGATGCCCCTTCCCGGGATTCTGCCCCATCCCAGCCCTGGATCCCGGCTCATTCCCGATCCCTGCCCCTCCTCTCCCATTCCCGGCTGGTTTTCCATGAAAAACTGGGAAGGACCCAACTCCCTGGGGAAGTTCGGCTCCGGCAGAGCCTCCCAAGGATCCCAAGGAGGCCTTTCCCAAATTTTGGGGTTCCCGGGATCGGGGTGGGATCCTGGGATTTGGGAATGCGGGCACGGCGCAGCCCTGGCAATGAGGAGTCCTGGAATTCCAGCAGAGCCCTGGGATTTGGGATTGCTGGGAGCACTGGGAATTCTCAAAGTAGGCCAGTGATGGGATTGGGGAGTTGGGAATCCCAAACCGACGGCTCCACCACGAAAATCGGGAATGCCGAGCAGGAATTGGGATAAAACCACCGATTCCAGTTAAATCCAGGCCTTGTTCTGCCTTTTCCAGCAGAATTCCCAGCGGAATTCCCGGGAAAGGCCGGCAGGGAGGGAGGAGCCCGCGGCATCGCGGCACAGGAGCTTCCCAAGGCGCTTCCCTATGGATCAGGGAGCCCGAGATTCCCAAAAAATTCCCGCCGGGATGAGCTGGGCCCGGCCTGGGAGCATTCCCGGGATCCCAGGATGGCTCTTCCCAAGTACTCCCAAGGAATTCCCGAGCTTTGGATCCCAGCAGGATCCACCTGACCCCTTCCCACATTCCCAAGGTTGGAATTTCCCTCTGGATCCGGCCCTGCCCGGGGCTTTTCCAAGGTGGGAATTCAGGGTTGGGAAGCTCCGAATCCCTGGAGAAATGGGATTTGGAGGGATTCCTTTGGAAGCAGCAGCTTTTCCACAGGGATCCATGGAATTGCAGCTCCCAGTGGAATTCCCAGAGCCAAATCCTGGGAATCCTCTCAAATTCCAGAGCTTGGATCTTTTCACTTCCAAGGATTTGGGGTCTCATTCCCAAAAAACAGCTTTGGAACTCCAGGAATATCCCGGGAATCTGATGCTCAGATCCGGCTGAGATCCTTCTTTGTCATTCCAGGTTTTCCTTTTCCCTCTGGAATTTCTCCATGGGAACCCCCGGGATCCCATTCCCGCCAACATTCCCGAATCCCAGCGGGAAAAACGATCAGCCAGGAAAATCTGGGAGGGATTTATCCCCCGAATCCAAGGGTTTGGAACGTCCCAGATTCCGGAAAAAGCCAGGATTGGGATTTCCTGCTGGAAAAACCTCCCCAGGGAATGCCGGGAAGAGAATTCCTACGGCTTTTTGGGAGCTGAAAATTCCAATTTTGGCTCCGATGAAGAATCCCGGCCTTGGGATGCACCAGGGAAAACTTCCAAGGATTTCCCGCTCCGGGAGGAGAATTCCCAGCGTGAATTCCCGGTGTCCAGGGGGATTTCGAAGCTCCAAAATTCCCAGATTCCTCGCAGGATTCCTGCCCGGAATTCCAGGAAAAGCCCCTGGATGGAAGCTCCTGGAGCAGCTCTGACCATCATGGAATGGGAAATTCCAGGAATTTCCAGGAATTCTGAGCCATCCTCGGCGTTTCTCTCCGATATCCCGGGATTTGGAGCCTCCCCGCGGGATCCCCATTCCAGAGCCTGAAGCTTTCCAGGTTTTCCTTGGGAAGAGGGAAAAGGCTCCTGCCGGGAGCTCTGATCCCGAAATTCCCCCGATCCCGAGGGAAATCAGGAATCTTTCCCGCTCCATTCCCGAATTCCCGAGGCAGGGACAGCTCCGGGAATGCGCCGCAGCTCCGGGGACACCCTCGGGATCCAGGCTGGGAATTGGGGCCGGAATCACCCCGGGCTTGGCAAAAGCAGGGAATGAGGGGCTTGGAGAAAGCCGGGAATGAATCCAGGGAAAAAAGGGATCAATCCAGGGAAATCTGGGACTGGAGCAGCCCCTGAGCTCCCGAGACACGGAACGTGGGCTTGGAAAAATCTGGGAGTTCATCCAGGGAAATCTGGGATTGGAGCAACCCTGAAGCTTCCAAGGGAATCTGGGCCGCTCCCTCCGAATTCCCGATTTCCCAGGAATTCCAGGACATTCCTTAAAGCTCCCTCCCACCCTGGAGCGGGATTTCCTGGGAATGACAATTCCCAGAATTGCTCCGGAGCTGAGCCGCCGCACGGAGCGATCCCGGAATTCCGCAGGGAATCTTCTTCTCCCTGGGATTTCTCCGTCGGGGAATGGGTCGGGATGATCCCATTCCATCCCTTCCCACGATCCCAGGGTTTTCCAGCCTGGCCTTGGACGCTCCCATAGGATGGGGAATTCCATGGATATGGAAAGATTTGGATTCCCACAGGGAATGCTGCAGCTCCTGCCAAAGAGGGGAACAAAACTTCCAGGGAATTTTGGCGGCTCCTCCAAAAATTCGGGATTTTCCCATCGCATTTTCGGGAGATGGGATGAAAACGATGGAAAAGAGCTGAGATTTTTCCTTTCCCTATGGGATATCCCCCCAAAAAAACCCGGGAATTTTGATGGGATCTCAGCATTCCGGAGCCGAAGGAGGAAATCCTCATTTTGCAGTTTTTCCATGGAAAAAAAGGAATCCTGGAGTGACTTTTCCAGGGAATTGGTGTGGATAGGACCCAGCTCATTCCCTCTGGGATCCAACCCCGTCCTTTTCGTGGGAATATCCCTTGGGAATTCCCAACTATTCCCTTCTTTTGATTTATCCCACAATTTTTCCAGGCATTAAAATCAATGGAATTCCCAGATTTCCCTTCATTCCCGGTTTCCCTGGAGCGGGAGCAGCTCCCGGAGCCTTCGGCTGTTCCCGGGGTGTTCCGGCTGCTCCGGCCCCGTGATCCCTCGGAATTCCAGTGGGAATTAGAGGAGCTGAACCGGAGCCGCTTGTGGTTTTAAGAGGATCTGGGAAAATCCCATTCCTTTGGAATTAGGAGCTGCCCCGGCCGCTTTTCCCTGGAGTTTGGGAAGCTCCGAGGATCCAGGAGTGGCAGAGAGCCGGAATTCCTTGGATTTCACTGGGAAATCGTGGAATTCTGGAATTCCTGCTGTGTTTAAGGCTTGGGATTCTTGGGAAGGAGCCTCTGGTTGGATCAGGAGTGGGAGAATCCCGGAAAAGCCGCGGAGTTTGGGATCTGGGGGAAGAACCGGAGAGGGAACAGCGCGGGATTCCCGGGAAAACTGCGGCTGCTGCGTCCCTGGGAGCATCCAAGGGCAGCTTGGGAAAACCTGGGATAGTGGGAAGAGTCCCTGGATGATCCTTGAGCTCCTTCCCTGCCCAACCATCCCAGAATTCCATGATCCACGGCCGATTCCAGCCCCTTTCCCAAAATCCCTGGCAGATTCCAGCCCCTTTCCCACTGATCCAAGGCTGATTCCAGCCCCTTTCCCACTGATCCAAGGCCGCTTCCAGCCCCTTTCCCAAAATCCCTGGCAGATTCCAGCCCCTTTCCCAAAATCCACAGCAGATTCCTGCTCCTTTCCCAAAATCCCTGACCACTTCCAGCCCCTTTCCCGCTGATCCAAGGCTGATCCCAGCCCCTTTCC
>NW_024580990.1:58794-60969 GCF_017639235.1 Corvus kubaryi
TTTCCCGCTGATCCAAGGCTGATCCCAGCCCCTTTCCCGCTGATCCAAGGCCACTTCCAGCCCCTTTCCCGCTGATCCAAGGCTGATTCCAGCCCTTTCCTGCTGATCCAAGGCCGATTCCAGCCGCTGCCATCCCCAATTCCCAAGGGCCGCTCGTTTCACTTCCTGTGTGACTCTCCCCGCTCCCACTTCCCGGCAGGAGGGAGCGATCCCGGAGCCCAACACCTGGAATCGCCATTCCTGGGATTTGGGACAGCCAGGGGTGCATCCATGAGCTCTGGAATTCCGTGCTGGGAATTGGGGAACGCTTCAAGCACGGCAGGAAAAACCCGGCCAAGTGAAAGTAAAACCGAGGCGCGGTGTGGGAAAATCGTGGGAAAACAGCGAGGAAACGCTCGGGAAAAGCCGGGATGCGAATCCCGACCCCATCCTGGGCGAGGACATTCCCGGCTGTAATTCTCTCCCGGTTTCCCTTTGCTGTGCGGGGCCGCTCCCGGAAAAAGAAGAGTGAGGAGATGCTCAGGAGAAGCCGGGATGCGAATCCCGAGTCCGCATCCCGAGCGAGGACATTCCCGGCTGGAATTCTCTGGCTGCCCGCAATTCCCGGTTTCCCCTTTGCCCACCGCGTGCTGTGCGGGGCCGCTCCCCGCGGCTTGTCCCGCATCCCCCGGAGCCCCGGGATCGCCGGTACAGCCCGGGCAGCGCATCCCGGTGCGGATCCCGGTGCGGATCCCGGTGCGGATCCCGGTGCGGATCCCGGTCCGGCCCCGTCCCCGGAGGCGCAGGAAGGGCGGCCGGGGACTCTTATTGTGACACGGCCCCGGCCCGGCCCGGCCGCACGGCCCGGCCGCGGCCACCGCGGGGCTCGGGCACCGGGGGGCACCGGGGGGCACCGGGGGGACACGGGGGGGGATCGCGACTTTGGACAGCGGGGGCTGGCTCGAGGAGGGTGCGGGCGAGCGCGGGGGGATTGGGGGGTGACTGGGGGGTGGTTGGGGGGTGACCGCGAGTGACCAGCGGTGACCGGGGGGGGGGTTCAGGGGGTCCCAGCGGGTCCGGCCCCGCCACGGAGCGCGGGGGGCAGCGGGACCGGGGAGCGCGCGGGCGGCGGCGGAGGAGGAGGAGGAGGAAGAGGAGGAAGAGGAGGAAGAGGAGGAAGAGGAGGAAGAGGAGGAAGAGGAGGAAGAGGAAGCAGCCCGGCGGAAAGCCCGCAGCAACTTTCCGAAACAAAAGCCGGCGGCGCCCCGGGGCGCTCGGCGGGGGCGAAGTTTGGGGTTCCCGGGGGGAAGCGGCCCCGTTGCCCCCGTTCTGCCCCCGCTCGCTCCGGCCCCGGCCGCCCGTGAGCCCCGAGCCGCGGCCAGCGGGACTTTGCACTTTCCGGGCTCCCCGCACGGCCGGGCTCTGCCGGAACTTCGCCGGGAGCTCTCCCGCATGCCGGCCGCTGCACTCCCGCAACGCCGGCGGCTCCGCTCGCTCCGTACCGGAGACAATAAAGCCCGGGAGAACTTTTAATCGCGAACTCACACGGCGCTGCTCCGGCAGCTCCCCGCCGCTCCGGCCGCATCCGCGCCGAGCCCGCCCCGCTCTCCCGGCTCCGCTCCGCTCTCCCCTCCGCTGTCCCCGCTGCTCTCCCGCTTGTTCCGGGGCTCTCCCGGCGGATCCCGTGGCGGCCGCGGCTCCCGGTGCCAAATAATGCGCCCCTCACACATGGAGTCGCGGCGTCACCGGGCGAGCATGCGCGGGGCGGGGCGGCCAAGCGGCGGCGGGGCCGGTGGCGGGGCCGGCGGCGGGGCCGGCGTTGAGGACAGCGTGGGGACAGCGAGGGGACAGCGCTGAGGACAGCGAGCACGGCGTGGGGACGGCGGGGCGACGGCGAGGGGACAGCGCGGGGACAGCGCCGGGGCCGGGCCCGCGCCCCTCACGGCGCAGCGGCCGCCGCCGCTTCCGGGCGCGGCGCGGGGGAAGCCAGGTTTGTGTCGCGGGCCGCCATTGGCCGCGGGGGTCGCGCGGCCGATGTGACGAGGGCGTTCATTGGCTGGAGGAGCGGGCGGGGGGCGCGCGGGCCGCGCCGCGCCGTGCGGGGCCACGTGGAGGAGCGGGGACAGCGAGGGGACGGTGAGGGGACGGTGAGGGGAGAGAGAGGGGACAGCGAGGGGACGGAGAGGGGAGAGAGAG
>NW_024580990.1:60979-67816 GCF_017639235.1 Corvus kubaryi
GCGGGGGGACGGCGGCGGGGGCCGCTGGAGGAGGCGGAGAGCGGCCGCGGGAGGCACCGGGACCGGGGGCAGGGCGCGGTTCCGCTCCCATCCCAAAACATTCCCCGCTCCCAAAAAAAGCTCCGCAGCGCCGGGAACGCCGCTCCCCGCAGCCTCCAAATCGTCCCGGAGAATTCCCCCCCCCCCCAAGTCCGGGGGGGGCCCCCCCAAATCCCAGGAAATTCCCCCCCAAATCCCGGCTCCGGGATGGCGCAGGGCAAAAAAGAGTTTTCCAGGGAAGCTTTGCAGGAGCCGGATCCAAACTCGCGAATTTCAGTTCTTTTACACCAAATTAACGGCGGAAGGAATTCGGAGCTGTGTTAATAATTATTATTATTATTATTAATTATTCTTTATCATTATTATTCCCGATTCCCAGATCCCTGGGATGCTTTTCCAACTAATTCCCGTTTTTTCCCCTCACCCTCCTGTTGTCACAACATCAAAATCAACCCCTAAAGCCCCCAAATTCCAGGATTTTTTTAGCAGGAGAGCCCCAAAACCGCCTCTTTTCCCAAGTTTTTTTGGGGATGGGGGCTCTTGGCTCCCAAGGCTTTCCCTAAAACCACTCCCAGCTTGATAATTCCCATTTTCCTCCCTAAAGGACGCAGCTTTGGGCTCCACGCTCCCTGGATTGAGGGGAAATCGCCGGGAATTCGGGAAGGAAATTCCACCCCATGGGATAATTAGGGATGGGCTGGGGTTTTTTTGGGATTTCAGGATGGAATTGCGGCGCTGGGAGGGAATTTACGGATCCTGTGGGATTTCCGTCCCTGTTTCCCACTCCATATTCCAACCCCAAGGAATTCCAAGTGTCCCTGAGCTTTTTCCCCCCATCCAGCACATCCCAAATGGGTTTTTTTTTTTCCATGAGAAACCATGGAAAACCCTTTATCCAAAGGCACGGGAATGAATCCCAAACTTCCCCCCCTCCCTTCCCACACAGCGGATCCAGGGAAAACCCAGCGGGATTTTGGAGGAGTTGGGATTTGGGGCAGAATTCCGGAGGGATCCCGGATTCAGGATAAACAGGAGCTGCCACTTTTGGGATGCAAAGAGCCAGACCAGGAATGAATCCATGGAATTCATCCCTGTTTTCATGGAAAACACCCAGGGAAAGGGAATTTGCCGGGAGAGAATGGCCTAAAATGGGATCACGGAATTCCCAATCCCAGAAGAGAATCCTGGGAATCTGCTGATCCCAGGACAGGCCCAGGGATTCATTCCCAGAGGGAATTCCGTGAACAAACCCCTGATCCAAAGGGAAAACCCTGGAGAATTCCCGTGGGATTGGAATTTGGGAGCTTCTCCCCACAACAAATCTCACTTTTCCCTTGGAATATTCCCAAAATTCCCTTCCATCCAGACCCTCTGGCCTGTTTTTCCCATCTCATCCTGGCAAAACAGAAAATCCAGGAGCTCTCCCTGTTTTCCCTGAGGCTGGGAAGCTTTTCCAGGCCTGGGATATCCCGGAATGCTTCTCCAGAACTTTCCCATCCTGGAATTCCGCCAGGAGCTCTCCGGGTGCTCCCTGAGCCATCCCAAATCCAAGTTTTAGGGATTCATTTCACTCCTGTTTCCTTCTCTTCATGGATTCAAAACCTCTGGAATGAGGAATTCCTGCTCATCCCGGGCTCTGCACCCCGGAATTCCAAGCAGGGATGGGGGAAAATTGAAAACAGGAGCTGAAAACTTGGGAATTTTTGGCATTTTAGATCAAAAACTCCGCTTGGAATCAGCCCATTCCCTAAAAATCCAAGGTTTCCCTCATTTTTCAGCCATTTGGGATGAAATATCCCAAATTTTGGGACGAAGGAGAGCGGAAAATTCCGGATGTTTTGGGAAAGCTTTTTCCTGCTCCGGGATTTTGGGAACAATCCCAAAACTTGGGATTTTTAAAGCCGAATTTTCAGGTTGGGAGAGTTCAAAGTGGAAGAATTCCAAGGATTTATTTTTTTTTTTCCATAGGATTTGTGGTTATCTTCCCAAAGAATCTTGGGAATGGCAGGAGCTCGTTATTAATCGTTATTAATTAATTGTTATTAATCGTTATTAATCAGCTCCCAAAGCCTTTCCCAGTTCCAAACCCGGCCTGGAAAATCCCAATCCAGGGAGGGATTTATCCCCACAATCCCAAATCCCGGGATTCCGAGGGAACTGGGAATCTTTCCCGAGCTAAATGAGAGAATTCCAGGGAAATTCCCGAGATTTTGAGCAATTCCCAGGAATTTCTCCCCTCAATCCAGCAGCACATTCCCGAGGGAGGTCGGGGCTGGCACAATCTGGGATTTGGGAAAATATTCCCAAATATTTTTCCACAGATTGGGAATTCTGGGATCAGATTTTAGGGAATACTCTCCCAGGAAATTCCCTCTCCCCGGGATCCTTCGGGATGGAGCAGATCCTGCGTTAATTCCAAGCCCTGCCCATGGAAAAGCTGCTTTTTCCAAGGAAAACGGCTCCAAAATCCCTCAAAAAAACCCCTTTGGAATTCCTTGGAATATCCACACAAGAATTCCCGGTGCTCCAAGCCCTTCCTGCCTGGATTAAAGTCGTTTTTAGTGGAATTTCCTGGAATTTTCCTGGATTTTTTGTTACCTTTTTGCCTCGAGCTGGGCTTGAATTTAAAGCTGGGCTTAAGTTCAGGACCCAAATCCAGGTCCTGGAAGGGAAGAGGGAGCAGGGAAAGAATGGGAATCAATCCCAGGAATTTCCCAAGAGGGAAAAATGAACTTGGAACAGGTCAGAATGCAAGAAAAGGCAGGAAAAGAGGGAAAAAAAGCGGGAATTTGGGATAAAACCCACCCAGGATAAAGTGAAGTTCTCAAGATTCCCTCACAAAAGCCGGGAATGTTCCTCAGAGCTGTGGAATATTGCCTGGATATTCCCGGATTTTCCAGGGATCAGCATTCCTGTCACATCCCAAATCTTCTGTGCCACTTCCTGGCTGAAAATTCCATGGATTCCACTTAAAAATCCCGTGGATTCCAATTCAAAATTCCATCGATTCTAATTCCTGTCAAGCCCAGCTGGATCTGCGCTTCCCAAAGAATTCCTTGGGAATTTCCTCAGGGAATAAATCCTGGAATTTGTGATCCTGATGCTTCAAGGCTGGATTATTCCGGGATTATTGATTTTCCTGGGATGAATCCTTGCCAGTCCCCAGGATGTGCCTTTGGAAGAGGCTTTCAAATCCCACTGAAATCCAAAATCTGGGAAAGCCCGGCTTTATTTCCCAAATAAATCCGCTGGAAGTTTGGTTAGTCCCAGTTTTTGGGAATCTGCCTTTTCCCCAAGGATTTTTACTTCTCCCGCTTTTTTTACTCCAAGCTTTATTCCCGTTTTTCCTGCTGGGGAGGAGTTGATTCTCAGCACGTTAAAAACGCTGGGATTTTTCCCAAAATCCCTGCTAATTCCAGGAATCCCTGGAGTCCCCTCCCCATTCCATGCCGGGTCATTCCCTAAATTCCTTTTCCTGCTCCAGAATTCATTCCTTCCTCAATTTCCATTTTGTGGGATCATCACCGAGTTATTTCCATCTATTCCCAGTTTTTCCCAGCAAATTCCCAGGGAAATATATTCCCAAAGCACCTCAGGAGTTCACAGCAATCCTGGATCTGAATCCCAAAATTCCGAGAGCACCTTCCCAGAATTTTTTGGGTGGAAAATCCCAGGATTTTGGGGGGGGGGGGGGGTAAGGGGGGTTAATTCCAAATAATTTTATGTTTCACCAGTTGCAGCTGTGGTTTTCCTGGGATTTTCCTGCTGGGAATGCAGGGAGTGGGAAGGAGCAACAGGGAGGATTTGGGAAGCTGGGATCCAGGCTGGAGAGTGAATCCCAAATATTCCTACAGGGGAGGAAGAGCCTGGGACTCCTGGAAAAATTCCATGGATGCCATCCCAAAGCTGGGAAAATTCTATGGATATCACCCAAAGCTGGAAAAATTCCATGGATATCACCCCAAAACTGGGAAAATCCCACCCAAAACTGAGGCACCTTTGCTTTCCCAGGAAGAGGAGGAGGAGGATCCTTCATCCCGCAATTCCAAGCCCTGGAATTCTGTGGGAATTCTGTGGGAATTCTGTGGGAATTCCAGGAGAAAGAGAGGCTGAGGTTCCCCAGCATCGTGTCCCGGGAGGAAGGAAATTCCTCACTTCCCATTTATCCCAGAGAAATCCTGGAATAGGAACCCAGGCGGCTGCGCTTGGCAGAGGATTATCCCAAAATTCCAAAGATAAATTCAGGATTAGAGGAAAAAAAGGCGGAATTTGAGAGCTAAAAAGAAACCAGCCCCAAATTTGGTTTTATGCCAGGTTTTATCCTGATCCCATTTTCTTGGGATCCTCTGGAGCCAAATCCCAGATGTTGCCAGCAAATCCCAATTTTTTCTCTACCCTCCATGGAATTTCTGTGTCCTGGAATTCCAGCCCTCATCCCAAATCCCTCTCCAGCTCTCCTGGAGCCCCTTCAGCCTCTGGAAGCAGCTCCAAGGTTTCCCTGGAGTTTCCCTTCTCCCATTTCCTGGGACAGTTCCAGGGGCAGCCACGGATTCCCTGGACAGAATTCCAGCCCACTGGAAGTGCTCAGATCCTCTCCTGGAAATGGGAACATCCTGGGATGGGAGAGATCCCAAAGTTTTTAAAACTCCTTTATGACTCCTCCTCCAGCTCATCCCAGTTTTTTCCCAGCCCTCATTCCAGAGGCTCCCGCCTCTCCCAAGGAATATTTTGGGGATCTCCCCACTCTTCCCTCAGGAACGCTGCCGAAAATGTGCCTGAGGGCAGGGATAGGTGGGATTTGGGAAGGAATTCCTGCCGGGGAGGGGTTGGGATGGAATTCCCAAAGGAGCTGTGGATTCCCCATCCATGCCTGGAATGTCCAAGGAAATGGGAGAAGGGAAACTCCAGGGAAACCTTGGAGCTGCTTCCAGAGGCTGAAGGGGCTCCAGGAGAGCTGGAGAGGGATTTGGGAGAAGGGCTGGAATTCCAGGACACAGGGAATGGCTTTAAACTGGGAAAGGGGAATTTGGATGGGATTTTGGGAAGGAATTCCTGGCGGGGAGGGGCTGGGATGGAATTCCCTGGATCCCTGGAATGTCCAAAGCCAGGCTGGAACAATGTGGGATCATGGAAGGTGTGGGGTGGGGCTGGGTGATCCTTCAGCTCCTTCCATCCCAAACCATGCCAGGATTCCAGGAATAAATCCTTTGGGATGCCCGTTTTCCATGGATTCCCCAAACTGCAGCTGGAAATCTCAGGATGGGATGGGATCGATGCCCTTGGGCCCTTCCTGAGGGTCAGGGACACCCAAATCCTACCCTAAACCCCCCCCAAATCCTTGGATTTCGCGCCTCCATCCCAAGGTTTAACACCTCTCCCCCATCCCCAGGGAAACTGGGATCGTTAATTCCGGATCAAAACTTATCCCAAGCGGCTTCCCAAGGAAAAGAGGCTGAGGTTGGGGGATTTTATCCCAAATTTTCCCATCTCCAGCCCCCACCTCGCTGCTCCCGGACAAGCCGGGAGCTGCAAGCCCCTCTGGAATTGCCCCTGGCAGCAGGAGATGGGAATTTTCCAAGGATTTGGGGATTTTTAGGAGCATAAAATGGGAATTTCAGCTCCATCTGTGGGATAACATCACCGGATTTATTCCCTGCAAGACGCAGCTCCAGATTTGTCCTTAAACTCTTCAAAAAAACTTCTTTTCCCAGCCTTTTTTGGGAGGAAAAAAAGCCAAATCTACATTTTAAAAGCCAGCTTCCCGCTAAAAACATGGACTTTCCTTCCCACAACTCCAGTTTTCTCTCCGAAAACTCAATTTTCCTCTCCCAAAACTCGATTTTCCTTCCTAAAACTCTTCTTTTTTCTCCTAAAACTCCATTTTTTTTCTCCCAAAACACAGTTGTCCTTCCTAAAACTCCCTTTTCCTCTCCCAAAACTCCTAAAATTGGAGAATCCTGAAATATTCCCCACATTTTCTTGGCATTTGCTGCTGCTTTGTGCTCAGCAAATCCCAATCCCCACGTTTTTAAGGAGTTTTCATTCAAACAAAGTAACTTTTCCCTCAATTTAAGCAAAACCAGAAGTTTTTTTCCCCCCCCCTCCCCACCTTTTTCCCATCGGGAATTCACTGCTGCCTCAAAATTTGTGAATTTCCTCAATCCTGAGATCCTGAAATTTTGCCAACAGCCTCCCTAAAAATAAAAAAATCCTAAAATCCGATTTTTCGAAGACAAGAGTGGAAAGAGGAGGGGGAAAGAGGGGAAATGCAGAAATAATGGGGGTTTTTGAAACCCTCTCGAGGCGCAGCAGAGCTCAGGGTGAGAACCACACACACGAGAGCGATTTCTTTTCACACCCCCCCAGCAGCGCAGCCCCCAAACCGCCAGGAAATCCTAAAAAAAGCCGGGGCGAGGCCGAGGGAAATGGGGTGAAAATGAAAGGGAATTGTCTGGTGCTGATGGCGGCACTTGGAATTCGCAATTCCCGAGGGATTCGGCCCCGGAGCGGCTCCATTTGAAAGCCCCGGCTGGGATTGTCCCAAGGGATTGGACCCTCCCGGCCCGCGGGTTTGGGATGGAGCCCCGGGATTTGGGATGGAGCCCCGGGAATCACCACAGACCCCCGGGATTCACCACAGACCCCTGGGTTTGGCATGGATCCCGGATTTCACACAGATCCCTGGATTTGGGATGGAGTCCCAGGAATCACCACAGACCCCTGGATTTGGGATCCCGGATTTCACACAGACCCCTGGGATTTGGGATGGAGCCCCGGGATTCACCACAGACCCCTGGA
>NW_024580990.1:67826-69422 GCF_017639235.1 Corvus kubaryi
CACAGACCCCTGGGTTTGGGATGGAGCCCCAGGAATCACCACAGACCCCTGGGATTTGGGATCCTGGATTTCACACAGGTCCCTGGGATTTGGGATGGAGCCCTGGGATTCATCACAGACCCTTGGATTTGGGATGGATCCTGGATTTCACACAGACCCCTGGGATTTGGGACGGACCCCGGGAATCACCACAGACCCCCGGGATTTGGGATGGAGTCCCAGGAATCACCACAGACCCCTGGGTTTGGGATGGAGCCCCGGGATTCACCACAGACCCCTGGGATTCACCACAGACCCCTGGGTTTGGGATGGAGCCCCGGGATTCACCACAGACCCCTGGGATTCACCACAGACCCCTGGGTTTGGGATGGAGCCCCAGGAATCACCACAGACCCCTGAGATTCATCACAGACCCCTGGATTTGGGATGGAGCCCCGGGATTCACCACAGACCCCTGGGATTTGGGATCCCGGATTTCACCCAGATCCCTGGGATTTGGGATGGAGCCCCGGGATTCACCACAGACCCCTGGATTTGGGATGGATCTTGGATTTCACCCAGATCCCTGGGATTCACTGCAGCCCCCCAGTTTTTGGGATGGACCCTGGATTTCACTCTCATCCCTGGGATTTCACGCAGACCCCCCAGGATTTGGGATGGATCCCCGGGAATCACCACAGATCCCTGGAATTCACCTCAGACCCCCAGATCCTCCTGTGGACCCTCAGGTTTTCCAGCAGATCCTCGGGATATCCTCGGGTTTTAGGGAAAACCCCTGGATTTTGGGGGTTTGGGACAATCCCTGAGGTTCTGTCCCAGCCCCTCGGGTTTTTCAGTGGATCCCCAGCTTTCCCTGCAGACCCTCAAGTTTTGGGGCAGATCCCCAGGATTCAAGGCAGACCCTCGGAGTTTTGAGGAACAGACTCCCGAGTTTTCCAGCAAACCTTTGGATTGTCCCACAGACCTCAAGAGTTTTGCTCCAGAACCCCAGGTTTTCCAGGAGAATCCTGGGATTTGGGACAAACCCTCAGGATTTCCTGCAGAGTCTCGAGTTTTAGGGAAAACCCCTGGATTTTGGGACAGACCCTCAGGTTTTGCTCCAAACCCCTGGGTTTTCCAGCAGACCCCTGAGTTTTCCAACAGATCATCAGATTTTGGGACAGACCCCCGAGTTTTCCAGCAGACCCCCGAGTTTTCCAGCAGAACCCCGAGTTTTCCAGCAGAACCCCATCTTTCCTTTCACACCCTCAGATTTTAGGCCAAACCCTCAGATTTCACCCCAGACCCTCGACTTTTCCCTGGGGTTTTCCAGCAGATTCCCAGCTTTTCCCTCAAATCCCCGCGGCTTTTCCCAAACCCCTCAGCTTTTCCCCAAACCCCTCAGCTTTTCCCAAATCCCTCAACTTTTCCCTCAAATCCCTCAACTTTTCCCTCAAATCCCTCAACTTTTCCTCAACCCCCTCAGCTTTTCCTCAAACCCCTCAGCTTTTCCTCAAACCCCTCAGCTCTTCCCAAATCCCTCACTTTTCCCTCAACCCCCTCAGCTTTTCCCAAACCCCTCATCTTTTCCCTCAAATCTCCCAACTTTTTCCTCAA
>NW_024580991.1:0-22608 GCF_017639235.1 Corvus kubaryi
AGCGGGGATAGCGGGGGACAGCGGGGATAGCGGGGACAACGAGGGACAGCGGGGACAGCGGGGATAGCGGGGACGGCGGGGATAGCGGGGATAGCGGGGACAACGAGGGACAGCGGGGACAGCGGGGGATAGCGGGGACAGAGGGGATAGCGGGGACAACGAGGGACAGCGGGGACAACGAGGGACAGCGGGGATAGCGGGGACAACGAGGGACAGCGGGGACAGCGGGGGACAGCGGGGACAGCGAGGGATAGCGAGGGACAGCGGGGGATAGCGAGGGACAGCGGGGGACAGCGGGGATAGCGGGGACAGCGGGGATAGCGGGGGACAGCGGGGATAGCGGGGACAGCGGGGATAGCGGGGATACCGGGGATAGCGGGGATAGCGGGCACAACAGGGACAGCGGACACAGCGGGGACAGCGGGACCCGCACCGGGAACGGGACACGCACCGGCAGTGGGACCCTCACTGGGAACGGCAGCGGCACCAGTACTGGCACCCCACAGGCACCGGAACGGGGGCGGGACCTGCACCGGCAGTGGGAACGGCTGCCGCACCGGGAACGGGAATGGGAGTGGGACCGCACCGGGAGCGGGAATGGGAGCGGGAGCGGCAGCGGCAGCTGGACCCGCACCGGCAACGGGACTGCCACCGGCGCCCGCATGGGGACCGGTAACGGGACCCGCACCAGCACCGGAACGACACCGGCACCGGGACCCGCACTGGGAACGGGACGGGGACCCACACCAGTGGCAGCACTGGGACGCGGACTGACCCGCCGGTTCCTGCCCGGGCCGTGGGTGCCTGCTCGGTGTGTGCTCACGTGGGCGCAAAATAGTACTGGAATGGTGCTAAAACGCCAACAAAATAATAAAAATCATTACAAATATGGTAAATAACGATTAAATGGTCGAATGACAATGATTAGAATAGAATAGAATAGAATAGAATAGAATAGAATAGAATAGACCTTTAAGGTCCCTTCCGACCTAGCCCATTCTCTGATTCTGTGGTCCTAGAAGATACTATTATTGTTAATAATAAAAATGCAATGTAATTGCTCAAATAACAAAGTAATAATCTATAACATGACATCAGATAAACATATCAGAGAGCAGAACATCATGATATGGCATCATAATATGGAATACAGTGAACAGAACGAATAGGTCATCTTTAGGGTACCTTCCAACCCAACCCATTCCCTGATTTCTTGGTTCTATAATATAATATCAGCCACAAGAAAATAATGACAATAATAAAAATGATGCTGACGGGGGAGAGGGAGGGTCTGGCTGTAGCAAGGTGGGCAGAGAGCAGGGGGTTTGTCTTGGGGTCTCCCCTTGTATCTCCCACCCCGAGTTCTCCGGGGAGCCACAGGGATGGCATCACTCCGCTGCACCCTGCAAACCTTCCTCGGCTGCTCCAGCAGGGAACAGGATGGAGAGAGGGATGGGAGGGAGGAAAGGGCTGTGGGGTGTCCCAGCACTGCTCCTCATCCACCACTCTGCTCCCTCGGCATGGTCAGGTATCGGCTGGGCCCTGGCGCAGCTGTGCCCTGGGAAGGGTGCAGGCCCATGGCTGTGTTTCCACTGGAACGCCGAGGTGACACAAGGTGACACTGAGGTGTTTGTCACTTCCTGCCCCGGTACTGGTACCTGCATCATGTGTGTGAAGCAGGAAGTCTGGGTACCAGCCTACTGCTGGTTTTCGGCTGTCCCTTGCTTCTCCCCAGCCTTCGGCATCCCAACCAGAATGCCATGGCATGGGAAGAGGTTGTGACCGCTGAGAGTGACACCCCATGGATGGATGTCCTGGTGGATAAGGGGTGAGGACTCAAAAACAAGTGCTCAGCCCTGGTCCTGCATGGCTGGGACCTGGAGGGGATGAGGGGACTGGGGACAGGAGATGGAGATGGGTCTGAAGGGGGCAAAGGGACTGCAGGGGACAGGGAAAGTCAGGGTACAGAACCAGGGAGATCCCAGCAGCCACGGGAGCGGGCTGCAAAGCCCAGCTCATTTTTAGGAAGCACATCCTTGCTCCAAGAGCGTGCAGGAAACATCCAGGGACCCGCTGCTGGAGTCAGGCACCCCTTCACAGCCCCGAGTTCCCCCCGGGTCTGGGATGTTCCTTTGGCCTCGGGGAGGTGGGGAAGGGGCTCATCCTCTCCCAGCCTTCAGCAGGGCCGAGCCGGGAGGAACCGAAAGCAGCTCGTGCACCAGAAATACACCTGCAGTCACAAAGCCACGGACGCACGCCCCAGTGCCCCCACCCGGCTCTGCCCTGCCCGCTCACGGCGTGTTTGGGGTGACTGTTGACCAGGATCCCACAAATACCCTCAGCACCGCGGGAGCCACGAGTCCCCTCCCCGGGGCTGGGGAGCAGCAGGAGGCTGGTGGGTCTCAGCTCTTGGGGGAAAAACCAGGCACGAACCCAGCCTGGTGGGGAATCTTGCCCTGTGCCAGGTTTTCCCGGTCCATCTGACCTAGGAGTAGGGAAACACTCTGCTATCGGGGTTTCTTCTTCCCCCTGAAGCCCCAGGACCATCGGCACCCCCAGGGATGGCTGGAAGGACGGTGCAGTGATTTGGCTGCGGCTGGTCTGTGAAGGAGACACGGAGGGGAATCCTCCGGGCGCAGCTGCTGCCGTGTCCCGGCTGGAATTTTTCCCTGAAAGTGTCTTGGTTTGAGGGTGGGTGGGCTCCTGGCTGGAAGGGAAGGACGGACCTGCTCACGGCGAGGCACGGATGGCCATCTCCCTGCCTTGCACCAGGAGAGGGGGCCCTTCAGCCGGCTGCGATCGGCAGGAAAACGGAAAATAAAAGAAAGGGGGAAAAAATGCAGCAGAGGAGGAGCTGAGGGTGAAATCCCGAGGGAGTGAAGGATGGGAAACCGCCTGCCCTGTCGCTGTGCCGCTCCTCTGCATCCCCGGCTGGCTGGCTGGGTTAGTCCCTGTGGAGCAGCGGGCTTGGAGCCTCCGAGGGATTCCGGCAGCGCGGGCGGGGTGAGAAGTGGTGGGCAGGGAAAGGGAAGCGTTCCTGCCTGGGATGTACGAGACGGCGCAGGATGCACAGGCGGCGGCTGGGAACATCCGAGTAAAGCCAGCGTGACAGCTCCCGGCTCATTCCAGCCCGGAGAATTCACCTTCCAGCTGAAACCCCCGAAGGGAGCCGGGTTTGGCTGGTTCTGCGGCTCCCGGGGCTCCGGGGGCCGTGAGGGGTGCGGGATGCTCTGCAGGGGGGTCCGTCTCCTACAGATGCCCCTCCCCAGATGTTCCTTCCCCAAAAAGTCTCCCAGCGGCGGCAAACCCCGGTGCCCAGCAGCCACGGGCAGCGGCGGAGCGGTGCCACAGGAGCCAGCGGAGGGCGGTCACGTCCCAGATGGCAGCGGGAGGGGACAACAGCGCTTCAGTGAATGAGGATCCTGCTCCCTCCACCCCAGCGCTGCCTCTCGGGGCGCTCTCCGGCCACGCCAACCCCAAAAGCCCCTCGGCTGTGGAGAGCAGCCTCATTCCAGGTCTGTCCCGGGCAGCCCTCGTTCCCAGCATGTTTTTAACTGAGGGGGAGCAGGCTGGGCACACTGGCTCTCAGCGGGTGGCTTTTCACCTCTGGGGTGGGACCCCCCGCTCTGCCTGTGTCCCCCACCCTGCTGGGGTTCAGCGAGCTGATTTTAGGGGTGTGAGAGCGGGGCAGACAAGTGGGACCTCTTGCTATGGGGCCAGGGAGCAGAGATGTGAGGGGGACACGAGAGCCTGTCCCTCTGTGTGACCCCACCTGCTACACTGCCACCAGGGACAGCCTTGGGGACATAGAGGGGACAGCCAGCCCTGAACTCATCCCGGCTCTCCAGCCCAATCCCTGCTGCCAGGGCAGAGTTTGAGGAGCATCCACAGTCCCCGAGGCTTTTGGCTCACACTGCCAGTGCTTGTGGGACTGGGTGGTCCCCACCTTCACGGGGCCTGCTCCCATCTCTCACCCCACGGAAGATCCTGCCAGGGTGGGTGTACATTCCGGTTTGAGGGAATTCCTGGGACCCTGGAGCTTTTCCTGAGCAGGGCTTTGCGTGCAGGGAGGAGCTATCTCCGCATCTCTGCAGTTCCCTTGTCAGCCTGGGGACAAACTCCATCCTCACCCTGTGATTCACAGGTACCTTGTACCTCCAAAGGCACAGGGCAATCAACCGGCCCAAATGTGAGGGCCGGGAGGAGGGAGGAGGAAAAAGGGTTCACACTGATTTGGGAGCCCCACTGGAGCAGAGCCATGTGCCAGGTTTAATGTGCCCAGCTCCTTCAGGTCAAGCTCAGTTGCTTCCACAGGTTCAACCAGCATGGATTGGAGAACCAGCATCTTCCTCACCCCCCACAGAGGGGAGGTCCTCACCACTTCGCCCGTGGAAGGTCCCACCAGCTCATGGAGGCTGAGCAGAGATTTTTTTTTTTTTCCTCAAAAAGGCAGAAACCAGCGTGGAGTTCAAGGCATGGCAGAGCCCAGTGGGGATGCAAAGAGAAAGATGGTGTTGGGGGGTTTCCTTCTGTCACCAGTGCTGGGGACAACCAGCAAAAGTGAGACACACATCCATGGGGAGATGGCTCCTGATAACAGACCTCAAACAGCCAAAGGAACGCAATTAGAAATCAGATTCACTTTCAATCAGGAGGGCCATTAAATATTAGTGCAACTCCTCTCTTCCAGCCATGAGGAAGAGACACAAATGGTCGTTCCGGCCCGTTCTGGGGCTGGGGACTGACTTTCCCAGCGAGGAGATGCCAACAGCTGGGGTGTCTCAGCTAGGGGGAGAGGTGTGTGTGTGCCCAGACCTCGTCCTGCAGGAATGAGGGTGCTGGCAGCGTTGCCCCGCTTTGGAAGGGGAGCTGCAGCCCTGCTGCCATGGCTGGCCTCATGACTCATTCAAAACCGACCTTAGCAGCAATTGGCCATGGAGTGATCAAAGCTCCCCTGGCTTATCACCGCCCCATTCCAGTAACGAAATTCCAGCTTGCAGACTGCCCGGGGTGTAATTGGAGGGCTTAATTGAGGAAGGTCATTAGGGGCAGCAAAGATAGGGGAACTGGAGCCTCTTACCCACTGTGAGCTACTGAGGCTTTCACGGCTGTGATGGTGAAAAGGGGAGGTTCAGGTGGGATATCAAAGAAAGGTTCTTCCCCCAGAGTGTGGCTGGGCACTGAACAGGCCCCCCAGGCTGCCAGAGCTCCAGGAGCGTTTGGACAATGCTCTGAGGCACAGGGTGGGATTGTTGGGGTGTCTGTGCAGGGCTGGGAGCTGGACTCGATGATCCTTGGGGTCCTTTCCAGCTCAGGAGATTCTATTCTATGATTTTATGGACTCCAGCAGGAAAACTGGGGCCTCACGTGGGGTCTGGACTGCTGGACGGGATGTCCAAGGAGAGGTGAGTATGCAGGGACACCAGACCGAGGGCTCAGGGGTCCCTCCTGCCTTTGCAAAAGGCCTGGAAAGGTCTTCCACAGCTCCGTGGGATGGTTCCATCAGCATCAAGAGAGGGAGAGGTGCTGAATGTGGATGGGGAGTTACAAAGTGGCTGCTCTGCCTCCGACCCCATGAGGAGAAGGGAAGGAAAAGTGCCTGCCCATTCCTCTCCCCTCCAGCCTCTTCCCTTCCCCTGCTCCACCCTGACACAGGGGTGACTTCAGCCCTTGATGAATGGATCTTGGGGAGACCTTCCACCAGCAAGAGGCTGTTCCACCCCACTAATGTTAATATTAAGCTGCTTATCTGCCCCGGGGCTATAAAACTCTCATCTCCAAAGGGGGAAAAAAATTCCTGCTGTCCTTTATATCTGCTCCTGCTTATTGCAGCCTTATCAGCACGCCCAGCCAGCCTGCAGGGCAAGGGAGTCACGCAATGGCTGCAGCAAACGAGGCCTGTGGTCCCACAGCGGGCCCAGCATCGCGTGTCCCCGCTGCAGCGGAGTCGCCGGGCCAAGTCCACCCCACGGGGACAGCGTGGCACCGAGGAGTCCCTGGCAGTCCCACTGCTCCCGAGCCACCAAGTGAGGCACTGAGATCCACCTCCAGGGGATGGTCCGGTTTCCCCTGCAGCAGGTGAATGCTGGCTTTGGGATGTCCCTTGTGGTAAGTGGATTTGTGACTCTGTTGCATTGCCCTGTGTCCTTTTTGTAGTTGGTGGAGCTGTTATTTGGCTGGTGAACCTCATGGGTTGTCCTAAAGCAGGACCTGGACACACAAAGCCAATCCTTTTCCCCCAGGCTGGTTTAGCAGGTCTGGACAAGCCGGAATCTCCCTGAAGTCTTGGGCAATCGACTTCCCCATTCTCATCCCCACCACGCTTTAATTTCTGCCTCTTCTGGGAAGCTTTTGTGCAACGTGCGATGAGTGATCGGCATTCGGACATCTCTGGTTGGAGCCGCACTGCTCGGGGTCTGGGGCTGGGGGGCAGAATCCTCCCTGGGATATGGGTTCAGGAGCAGAGCGTGCTGTGCTGGGGGCTGTGCTCATTCCCGTGCCATTGCTGCCCGGCTGGCTGGCTGGGTGGCTCTGCGTGCAAGCTGCAGAGAAGGAGGCATCTGCCTCTGCTGGCATGGGCTGACTGGCGGCCAATGTAAACTCTTGGGTTTGAGCTGGAGCAATTCCTGTTCTCATTCTCCTC
Organism: Corvus kubaryi; assembly: GCF_017639235.1. Classification (NCBI taxonomy): domain Eukaryota; kingdom Metazoa; phylum Chordata; class Aves; order Passeriformes; family Corvidae; genus Corvus; species Corvus kubaryi. The sequence continues at coordinate 6,644 of NW_024580991.1, forward strand.
CTGCCATGAAAACACCTTTGTTCCAGCCCGGAAGAGCAGCAGCTTGGCTTTCTCAGCAGCAAGGGCTGAAGGTGTCCTTCCTGGTGTCCTTCACGTGTCCTTCCTTGTGTCCTTCAGGACCAGCACTGACCGTGGTGAAGGAGGTGGTTGAAGGCTCAGGTTCCACCTAGGGAGGTTTTGGATATTGGGGAAATTTCTTCACCCTAAAGGCAGTCAGTGGTGGAGTCACCATCCCTGGGGATGTTAAAACATGTGGATGTGGCACGTGGGGACACGGGTTAGTGGTGGCCTTGGCAGTGCTGGGCTTGATGAATGTTAAAGCCTTTTCCAACCTGAAGAATTCTGTGATTCTGACACACTGATGGGGGCTGTGGGGTTACGGCCTGGGTTGGCTGTCCTTCACCTGCCCGAGAGCCGTTCCGAAAGGGTACAGTCTGAGACTAGATGTGGTGGAATGGCCAACATTTAATGGAATATCCAACACTAGGAACACCGGGAAACAAAAAAGGCAAGAATTGCTACAAAACGAAGCAGATAAAACAGGAGTCCCGATGGTTTCAGTTTATTACATCGGCCCCACAAATTTGTTCCAGACCCAGCTCTGCCGCAAGGACACCCTGGAGATGTCTGCTCCCACCGCTCAGCTCCTGCTCTTCACAGGAAAGCGCTGCCTGACCTGGAAGTGCTCACACCTCTTGTGCTTCAGGGCCAGGCCGTAGAGCGGGGTCATGTCCACCTCGGTGCCCTCACAGATGCTGAATTCCAGCTGTTGGAGCAGGGTGGCCAGGAAGAGGAACACCTGCCACCTGGCGATGGTCTCCCCGATGCACTTCCTCTTCCCCAGCCCGAACATCAGCACCTTCTCCCCGTCCTCTTTGTTCACCTTGGTCCCGTCAGCACTGAGGAAACGCTCAGGATTGAAGGTTTCTGGGTCTTTCCAAAGCTTCCTGGAAGGGAAACCATCAGGTGTTGAGATGGTTTCTCCTGGTCATGGGTGTAGGGGGGACACTGGAAGGAGGGAACTGGCAGGAAGAGCATCCCTGAATTCAACAGGGCCCTCTGTTTGCTGCCTTTTCTCTGCAGGCAGGCTGACCCCACTCCTGCCCAGGAAGAGAATTGTGCGGGAAGGGACCTGTTTGTGACTGCAGGAAGGGACCTGCTTGTCACCGCAGGAGGGGTGGTGCCTCACAAGGGACTTACTCGTCGTGGTTCACTTGCCACTGGTTGATGAACACGCAGCGACCCTTTGGGATGTAGAACCCGTTCAACACCGTGTCCTGGGTCGTGCTGGGGAGAGAAAAGACAGAGAGCTGGGCAAGGCCAAAGGTTCTCCTGCATCCTCAGGGGACTGTCAGGCTGCTCCTGATGCTGCTGAGGGAAGGGTGTGACCCACGGGGGTGGTTTTGAGTCCTCCACGAGCCATAACAAGGTGCCTCAAGGCCACCTCGTCCCTGGAGCAGCTCTGCCAGCCCAGCCCGTACCTGTGTGGGATGGCGAAGGGCACGAAGGAGGAATGCCTGAACATCTCCAGGATAAAGGCTTCTGTGTAGGGCAGCGTGCCCCGGTCCGACAGCCGCGGCCGCCTCTCCCGCCCGATGGTCTGGTCTGGGGGAGGTGGAGAGCGGGAAGAGGGTCAGGATCAGGGCTGACCAGAGAGGTTTGGCCCTGTAGGAAGGTGGTTCATGGGCTCACCGAGCTCTTCCTGGATCCTCTTCTGGATGCTGGGGTCCGTCACGAGATACATGAGGCTCCAGGACAGGGCTGTGGTCACAGTGTCGAAGCCTGGGCAAAGAGGACAGGGTGTGGGTGAGCTCAGTGCAACGTCCACCCTGGCCCACGGGCTGACCATCACACGGGGCAGTCTGGAGAGGCTGAGGAGGCAGGGGACATCCCGGACATGCAGCGAGGCTTGGGGCTTTATTCTGCCACAGAAAACTTGGGTAAAATACCCTGCTCTCTCAACCAGTCTCGCTGCTGGGTTGTGTCAGGTTTGTGCAACTCCTCCAGAATTGGGGGAATTTCCACAGCAAGGTGAATCAGCCCACAGACATCTCCCTCAGCCAGGAACCCTGGCCTGTGAGGCTTGGCTGAGCTATAACCCTCGCCCTTCACTTTTCCCAGAGCTGATGTCCCAGACTGGTCTCTAGAGGTATCCCCGGAAGGTCCAGTGAGCAGGAGAGCGAGTGCTTAGACCCACACCAGCTGCCAGGTGTTGGAAAAGGAAGGCTCAGACAGGAGGAGCCAGAGAAAACCTGAGAGCGTCTGCCACAGCTGAGGAAAGGTGGAAAGGATACCTGCTCCAAAGAGGTCATTCACGAGGTTGACAATCTTCTTCTTAGGGATCTGCGTGGCCACGTTCGTTTCCACATTTTTGTCCAGGCACTGCTGAATGAGGGAGTCGGTGATGTCCCGGATGTTGTTCTGAGAAGAAGGGGAGACAAGGTCATGGCAGCAGGACTGGCAGAGGAGTGGGTGGGGGTTCCTGAGCAGCCCCACCCGGTGCTGGGGGAGTCCCTCAGCTCCCGTGGCCCCCATGGAAACAAGGAGAGAGTTCTCCGAGGAACCTGAGCACAGAGCAGATGTTCAACCACTGGACTGGCTACATCACACAGGGAATGCAGGAGAAGCTGAGAGGCTCATGAAACTGAGTCAGGGGAGGTTCAGGTTGGATACCAGGGAAAGGTTCTTCCCCCAGAGTGTGGCTGGGCACTGAACAGGCTCCCCAGGGAATGGGCACAGCCCCAAGGCTGCCAGAGCTCCAGGAGCGTTTGGACAATGCTCTGAGGCACAGGGTGGGATTGTTGAGGTGTCTGTGCAGGGCCAGGAGCTAGACTCAATGATCCTGGAGCCCCTTCCAGCTTAGGAAATCCCATGACTGTACAATATTCTATGATTCTGTGAGAAGGAGGACTGGGGAGAGAGAATGGCCATTGCTGCTTGGCTGCGAGAACAAAAACACCTGCTGATAGAGACGGGAGGAGAGCAGGGACTCACCTTGGTGCAGGTGAGGGACCTGCAAGCCCTTACCTCGTCGTAGGTCTCGTAGTGCTCCTTGACCCTCTTCTGCAGGAAGCTGAGCAAGTACCTGTTGAAGTCTATAAACAATTTCATGCTGCAGCTGGGGAGGTACTGGAGCAGGGGGATGAAGTCAGCAGGGTTGCCAGCAGCAGCCACATCAGTGAAGTCCTGAGCTGAATTCACCAGGCTGAGCAGCTCCTGGTCGTCGTGCTCGTAGCGCTTGCCGAAGCACATGGCACAGATGACATTGGCCACCGACACCACCAGGTACCGGTGGGGGTCAAACCTCTTCTCCTCCTCCATCAGCTGCAGGAATTTGGTGACCAGGTACTCGGCCTCCTTGGACACGTGCTCCTCCAGCAGGCAGGTGGAGGACGAGGTGGGGCTGGGGGCGATGGAGAAGCTCTTCAGGGCGCTCTGGGCCAGCTTCCTGCGCGCTTTCCACACCTCCCCGGAGTCGGGGCTGAACGTCAGGCTCTGCCCGTTGGAGATGTAGTGGAAGCTGTAGAGGTCCGGGCGGCCCATGAAGTCCTCTCCTTGCTTGACCAGGGCTTGCCTGATGGTGTCCAGCCCGCTGAGCACCAGCACGGGCCGCGTGCCGATCCGCACCTCCATCACGTCCCCGTACTGCCGGCTCAGCCGCGTCAGCGCCAGGTGCATGTCCTTGCGCAGCTCCAGCAAGTTCCCCACCATGGGATACCCTCGGGGGCCCGGCGGCCTCTGCAGCCCCTTGGGCACGGGCTGCTGCTGCTGCTGCAGCCGCTGGAGCAGCAGGAACACCAGGCAGAACGCGGCAGCCACCAGCAGCACCTCGCTGGCCGACACCGCACCGTGGCTCCCCGCCGCCAGCGACATCGCAGCCTTCAGCATCGCCGCCGGTGCTTTAGGGAGCCGCCCTAAAGGAGGCAAGCAGAGCGAGGGGAAGGGCCCGCATCAGCGAGGGGCTGCGTGCTCTGCGTGTTCCTGACAGCGGCACGGGCAGCGAGAGCCCTTGAGCAGCTCAGCGGCTGGAGCTGCCCCTGCAGCACCGGGGCTTTCCAGGGGCACAGCTGGAGACCTGAAGAGACTCCAAATACACCCACCCATCCCCTAAGGGGCTCACCGACTCCCTGGGCCTTCAGTGACACCCCTTTCCCCACAGAAGACCCAAGCCCCCAGTGGCGCAGCCGTGGCTCCTGCCCTTGTCTTGTGGAACAAGGCATGGAAAACTGCAGCTCAGCAAATCCCAGGGAAGCAGGAGGAGAGGAACAGCGGCTCCTCTGTGAATGTGGTTCCAGGACTACCAAACCCATGAGGAGTCACAGCCATGAGGATGGACCTGTCAGCCACGAGTCCTGGGGGACACGGGGAGCAGGGGTGCCGCAGGGCTGCTCTGTGAGAGCACACAGCTCACTGGGTGAGCAGGGAGACCCAGACATGGCCTTCCCGGTCCTGTATCCATGTTCTACCCCCCCACCACACACAGGCTGTCTCCTACCTGCAGGTCCTTGGGTTGGTTTCACTGCCCAGGGCTCCCAGCACAGTTTGGCAGAGAGTGCCTGGCGCTGGGAGCAGGGGGGATTCTCCTCTGTCTCCTGAGCCTTCTTGTCCTGTCACCTCATTCTCCTCTGCCTGGTCCTTCTTCTGTCACCTGGAAGTCCACGACTCTCCAAGCTCTCCCCTCACTGCACCGCTGGGTATTTATCTCCAGAGGGGCTGCAGAATAGCTACCCATTAACAAATGGGGCCGAGCCTGGCTGGAGCCTGCCCAAGAAGCCAGGGAGGAGCCTTTCTCCTCTCCAACAGGCTCTGGGGCATGAATGGTGACTTCTCCTCCTGCCCAGGGCCCTAGAGCCTGCAGGGGGGAGGCAGAAGGGGGTCCCTAGGACAGGGCGGAAGAAGGGGGTCCCTAAGCCCTGCCTTGGGGAGGATGTAGGACATGCTCTCAGCATCACATCCCTATGGAATGTGGGTGCCAGCATTTCCCCAAAAAACTTTTCTGGGCTGGCCAGACTGTTCCCAGCAGCCTGAGAGGGCTGTCACCTCCATGGCCACTCTGGAGGTGCTGGGAGCTGCAGGCTGTGAGCGAGGGGAGGCGTTTGCAGCAAGGCATCCCCAGCCCTCCCCATCCATCCCTGGGGAATCATCCGGCAGCTCCCACGTCCCGATAGCGGTGGCAGCAGGATCATCCGGGCCGGGGGCAGAGCCAGGGCCAGGTTAACGATTGCCCAGGTTTGCGTGAGAAGGTGGCTGGCTCGCTTCCCCCGGCTCCTCCGGGGCAAACAGGCAGCGAGGAGGAGGAGTGGCGGGGCAGAGGGGAGGAGGTGAGCCCGGCAGATAGGAGAGGTGAAGGGGCAGCACGGGGCAAGGCTGGGGCGGTTCATCCCCCCGAAAGCACTGGGTGACACCCGATGGGGAAATGCTCGAGCCAGCGGGGCTGTGGCTCTTGCCAGGGCAAAATTCAGGGGAGTTTGGCAAGTGCAGCTGGGATGAGCAGGAATGAGCCAAAGCTTTTGGGGTTTGGCCCGAAGTTGCACTCAATCTCTGAAAATTCCAGTGGGAATTTGGCCCAGGTAAAAGCTGAGCTAATATTTAATAAAGGCTTTCAACATCTGGTCTAATCGGGCTCGTTAATAGCAATGACGCCGTTCATTAATGTTTGTCAGGAACAGTTACAAAACCTCCGCTGCTCATATTCCTGCTGATAACTCCCAGGAACGCCGCAGCCCTCCCTTGGGAACGCTTTTGGGGAGGCAGGCTGCAGGAGCAGGGCTTGCCTGGCAAGCTGGATCCAGCCAGCGTCTCCCATCCCCGTGGATCTACCCTGATCCATGGGGTTGGGGGTGGAGGGGCTGGGTGAGTCCCCCAGCAGCATTTCAGACCTTGGTGGCCCTTGTGCTGATGCTGAACCCACCGACTCCCCATCCATCATATCACAAAGCTCTGGAGAAGCTGGGGAGGGTCCCAGCGAGGTTCCCCAGGACCCACCTGCCCCTCCTTCTCCCCTTCCCAGCCCTCCCCGGCTCCTCGGTGGCTGCCAAGCCCTGCGAGGGCAGGGTGCCTCCTGATGGGAACAGCGTTAAGAGCGGCTGCCTTGCGTGCCAGGCAGCCTCACACCCCAAAAGCACCCCCTCACCCCGGCTGCCGCCCCTCGCCGAGCCCGCGGATCCCTGGAGCCGCCTGGGAGCAGCCGCGGGGACGCTGCCGGCCCCCTGCCCCGGGTGGGTCTTGCGCTCCCGTCCGCGGGCCACCATCCGTGCCAGGCTGTGCGTGCAAGGACAGGCGGCAGCGGGAGGGTGACGGTGCCCGCGCACGAGGGACACGGACCTGTGGGGGACACGGAGGGTGCGGGCATCCCGGAGCGCGTCCCCGCACACGGATGCGGCTCCGTGCGCGCAAGGCGCGTGTGCAGCCTGTCCGTGCGCAGGGACAGCGGGCGGGCGCTCGCACCGGCGCCGGAGGGACGTGGGGACACTGGCACAAGCACACAGCGTGCCCACGCGCGTCGTACGAGGTGCCTCGGTGCCAGAGACATCCCCGGCCGGGGTTTAGGGACACCCTGACGCGTGTCCCGAGCCGTGGGGCACGTTTGTGACATTTGTGGTCAGCCCTGCAGCGTGGGGCACGGGTCAGTGTGGCCTTGGGCTGCGAGGGGACGTTTCAGGTGGCACGACTGGCACCTCCTCGCTTTGCACTTCCCTCTATCCCACTCGCGGCTGGTAAGGGCTGGGATGACTGTGTCCTGTCGAGGGGACACAAATGAAAGGGGCACTGCTGTCCTCTTGCGGGTCATGCCGCATCCTGTGGCGGAGGGCACCCCTCTTAACCCCGACGATGTCCCCGGGGCTGGGGACCCCTCACAGCCTCCTCAGCACCCAGCCAGCCGGGGGTGGGAACTGATCCTGAGCTGATCCTGAGCTGCTCCGGCGCCGCCTTGACCCCGGGCCAGGCTCCTGGACGTGAGGCCACCGCCCTGGTCCTTTAAAAACCATTTCCCCCCCACACACCCATAGCGTGACTGCGAGTGACCGGGGCGGCCCTCCCGGGTCTGGCCGGAGCCCCTTCGCACGCGATGTCCCTAATGTCACCCCTGAGACCCCCCGGCGGGGCGGGACCCCCTGGCCTATCTCCCGCCTCGCGGCAGCTGGGCTGGGAGCAACGATGCGGACGGAGGGGGGCAGGATTTGGGAGCGAGCTGGCTCCCCTTGTCCTCCTTGAAGGGCAGGACCTGGCCTGTCACCCCGTGGGGACCGAGGTTGGGGGCTGCAAACTCTGCCTGAGCCCCCATTTGGACACCGAACATCACGCCCCCGACGTACCCCCCGTCCCTTCGGCTGCACCCTCTGCCCCATCCCAGCCCCACCTCGCCCCTCGGGTCGCCCTGTCCCCAGGGAACAGAGGTGACAGAGGGCACGGCGGCTTCTCACGCGAACCTGGACAATCTTTAACCGGGCCGGGGCAGCCAGGACCGTGACCCCCGGGGCTGCCCCGCCGCTCACGTCCCCACGGGGACCCTATGGAGTCTGTGGGGTGGTCCCGCAGCGTGAGGTGGGGGGACACGCTCGGAGCCGGTGGCCCCCGCTCTGCTTTACCGGGCGCACCGGCGGCGGGATGGCCAAAGCCCCCGCGGAGCTGTGCGATGGCTTCGGCCCCGCGGCGGCTGGTCCACGCTCATCCCCGCGTGTACGCGGAGCCCCGCGGGGGCTGCAAGCCCCGGTCTCCCCCTCCTGCCCGGCACCGCGCGCCCCGGGACGCTTTTCCCACGCTCCCGCTGTCCCCACGGCTCCGGACACCGCGGATGTCCCGGGGCTGCGGGCACCGGGGCGGGGGGGCGCGGCTGGGGGTGTATGGAACCCTCTGTGGCTGGGGGGGAGCAGGGCAGCCGGGGCACCCCCCGGGGGGGTCCTGGGGAGCAGCGGGGCGCGGGACCGGCGCCTTTAAGATCCTGCCGGTAGCGTGACTGGAGTGACCGGGGCGGTGCGGGTTTGCCCAAACATCCCGCCCGCTTCGCACGCGATGCCCGCCCCGGGCTGGAACCCACGGGCGGCACCGATACCACCCCCCCCCACCCCCGCACCCCACGCCACGACCTCTCGGGACCCCCCCTCCCTAAGCCTCGCCGCGCCCGCCTCGCAGCCTCCCCTCGGGGGATGCGCGGGGAGCGGGGGTCCCGCAGCCCACGCGTGGGGGGAGCCCCGGGGAAGGGGGGGACCGGGTCTGGGGGGGGGGTCCGGGGTGTTCTTGGGGAGTCGTGGGTCACGTGACGGGAGGCGGCCGGGCCAATCAGCGCGCGGGGCGATGCATATAAAGCAGGAGCCGCGGGGAGCGGGCACCTGCCGCGGGATCGGGCGCCTCCCGCCGAGCCGAGCCGAGCCGAGCCGAGGTGAGTACCGGACGCGGACAGGGGCCGGGGGGCACTTCCAGCTCCCCCAGGGCACCGCCGACGGCCCCACCCCCTTTCCGAGCAGCAGCATCCTTCCCCTACCTGTTGGAAGGTGGCTTCTGGGGGGTGCCGGGGGTAATTCTCCCCTCATGGGTCTTCCCGCTGCTGAGCGCTGGGAAAGGGTCCCAGCTGGGCTGCAGCCACTGCGGTGCAAGGTCCCGACAGCCCCCCAGAATCCTCCCCCCAGGGGTGTCCTGTGGGGGGCTGTGGCACCCCGCCAGACCCAAGGGGATGTGGGATTTGGCAGCCAACCTCCTCCCACCCCTGCTCGGGGTTTTCTGAAGGATTTAGTGCTGTGAGGAGCTGGGAGTTGGACCCGATGATCCTTATGAGTCCCTTCCAACTTGAAGGACTCTATGATCCCCTGGTTCCTGACAGAGCTGGGAGCGGGGAGCACCCATCCCTCTGGCCCCCGCTGCAGCCGGGGTTATTTCTCACAGCCATCGATCTTTGGGACGATTCCTGGCACTGCTGTGTTCAGCTTGCTGGCGAGTGGTGGCTCGGTGTCTCGAATCAGGATCAGCTCTCCTCTAGTCATGCACTCCGGAAAAGACTTTGAGGAGAAAAGAGAGGTCCTGGGGTTAAGAGATCACCTTTGCTTCCCTGGCACGCATAGAAAAAGTTGGGGGACCTATTCCTCCCAGTCCAAGCTAGCAAAAAGCCTGCTTTTTAGCTCAAGGAGTTTTCCAAAGTGCAGAAAAGTGTGGCAAGTGTGGATCAGAAGTGAAGCCCAGCTCTGCTGCTGTCCTGTCCTGCGCTGTCGCTGCTCCAAGTGTCTCAGCCCAGAGACCTGCCCCAGTTCCTAATGCCTCTTTGGTTTATTCCTGAGGGCTCCGCGTGCCAGTCTAAGGATCTGCTGCGGGGAAAGGGGTGTCACTAAGCCTCTGGGGGGCTGATGAGCCCCTTAGGGGATGGGTGGGTGTATTTGGAGTCTCTTCAGGTCTCCAGCTGTGCCCCTGGAAAGCCCCGGTGCTGCAGGGGCAGCTCCAGCCGCTGAGCTGCTCAAGGGCTCTCGCTGCCCGTGCCGCTGTCAGGAACACGCAGAGCACGCAGCCCCTCGCTGATGCGGGCCCTTCCCCTCGCTCTGCTTGCCTCCTTTAGGGCGGCTCCCTAAAGCACCGGCGGCGATGCTGAAGGCTGCGATGTCGCTGGCGGCGGGGAGCCACGGTGCGGTGTCGGCCAGCGAGGTGCTGCTGGTGGCTGCCGCGTTCTGCCTGGTGTTCCTGCTGCTCCAGCGGCTGCAGCAGCAGCAGCAGCCCGTGCCCAAGGGGCTGCAGAGGCCGCCGGGCCCCCGAGGGTATCCCATGGTGGGGAACTTGCTGGAGCTGCGCAAGGACACGCACCTGGCGCTGACGCGGCTGAGCCGGCAGTACGGGGACGTGATGGAGGTGCGGATCGGCACGCGGCCCGTGCTGGTGCTCAGCGGGCTGGACACCATCAGGCAAGCCCTGGTCAAGCAAGGAGAGGACTTCATGGGCCGCCCGGACCTCTACAGCTTCCACTACATCTCCAACGGGCAGAGCCTGACGTTCAGCCCCGACTCCGGGGAGGTGTGGAAAGCGCGCAGGAAGCTGGCCCAGAGCGCCCTGAAGAGCTTCTCCATCGCCCCCAGCCCCACCTCGTCCTCCACCTGCCTGCTGGAGGAGCACGTGTCCAAGGAGGCCGAGTACCTGGTCACCAAATTCCTGCAGCTGATGGAGGAGGAGAAGAGGTTCGACCTGAACCAGTACCTGGTGGTGTCGGTGGCCAATGTCATCTGTGCCATGTGCTTCGGCAAGCGCTACGAGCACGACGACCAGGAGCTGCTCAGCGTGGTGCACCTCAGCAATGAATTTGGGGAGGTGGCTGGGGGCGGCCACCCCGCCGACTTCATCCCCCTGCTCCGGTACCTCCCCAGCCGCACCATGGAGCTCTTCAAGGACATCAACAGGCGCTTCAACGCCTTTGTGCAGAAAATTGTGCAGGAGCATTACACCAGCTTTGATAAGGTAAGGGCTTGGGTGCTCTGGGATGTGGGTGGAGATGTTTGCAAGTCCCCCTGCCTGGCCCGGTAAAGGCCCTTGGAGCGCTCCGAGCTGCGGTTATTCCCCCCGAGCCAGCACTATCTAGGGCAGGTTTCCCCGTCCCTGTGTGTCCGTGGTGTCCCTGAGCTGCTGGCTCTTCCCCAGGAGCACATCCGGGACATCACAGACTCGCTGATCGGGCACTGCCAGGAGAAGAGCGTCGGGGAGGATGCCCACGTCCAGCTCTCCAACGAGAAGATCATCCACATCGTCAACGACCTCTTTGGGGCAGGTGGGAATGGTTCTGAGGGCACAGCTGGAGGCTGGGAGGGGACACGGAGCTGCTGGCGTTGGCCACGTTTGGGTGTGTGGAGCTGCTGTTGGGCGCCCTCCTGAGAAGTGACCGGAGCTTTCTGGTGGCAGCTGATGGGGGAACAAACATCTGGGGTGGTGGAATCTGAAACACCCCCTCACCTGTCCTCTTGTGGTAAATAAATGCCTTGCCCATGCCCATCCAGGCTTCGACACTGTGGCCACGGCCCTGTCCTGGAGCCTCATGTACGTTGCCTTGTACCCCGACATCCAGAAGAGGATCCAGGAAGAGCTCGGTGAGCCCATGAACCACCTTCCTACAGGGCCAAACCTCTCTGGTCAGCCCTGATCCTGACCCTCTTCCCGCTCTCCACCTCCCCCAGACCAGACCATCGGGCGGGAGAGGCGGCCGCGGCTGTCGGACCGGGGCACGCTGCCCTACACAGAAGCCTTTATCCTGGAGATGTTCAGGCATTCCTCCTTCGTGCCCTTCACCATCCCACACAGGTACGGGCTGGAGCAGCTGACACCTTATTTGGGGTTTTTTTTGGAGTGGCTTTCTGGGAGGTGCCATTTTGGCAGGGAATCGATCCCTGCGAGGGGGAAATATTCCAGCTTGTTGCCCTTTTGTTTTGAGGGTGGTCTCACCCCAAAAATCTTTGCTGGCAGAATGCCCCTGGGTTTATATTTCTTCCTGCCTGGGCAGAAACTACATCACAACTCCTCTGGAATGAGCTGTGAAATGAAACTGGAATTTTTCTGCTGGAGGAAAAGTGTAACCAAGACTATTTAATCTCCCGAATATAATCTGGGGTATTTCCTAGCCAGTCCTAAGGGCACAAATAGGGCTTGGAAGATGAAACCCTGGCCGGACTCGCCAGGCTTCGACTCGTCACGGAGCTGTGGTCTCCTCTAATGTCCCTTTCCTCCCGTGTCTCCTTCAGCACGACAAAAGCCACGGTGCTGAACGGCTACTACATCCCCAAGGACACCTGCGTGTTCATCAACCAGTGGCAAGTGAACCACGATGAGTGAGTATTCCAACCCCCCCTGCTCATCTGGGCTGCCCTGGGTTCTCTTGGCACTCAGATGACGCTGATCCTTGTGCCAAAAAATGACTGGATCACATAGGAAAAGGCAGGTTGGACCAACAACAGTGTGGGTTTGAGGCTGAGCTCAGCCTTGGCTCTCCTGGGCATGGAGCTGGTCCAGCTTGACTTGGCCCCCGGTTCAGCAGCTCCCCAACAGCAGGGCTTACCCACTTTATGTGGAAGCTCAGGCTGCTGGATAGTCAGGGATCAGTCGATCCTGCTGCCAAGCAGGTCCTGTGATCCGAGCTGGCAGCTCTGGATGTGCTCAATGGGAATTGCTTGGTTCCCTTTTGAAGGGAGAAAAATGTTGTGACGTGACCCTGTTCCACTCGATGGGCTCGTGTTGTCACGAGCTTTGGGAATGACGGGGAGGGGCTGGAAAGCAGAGCCCCATCCTGCCCCTCCACCGCTCCCCAGCAGAGACATTCCAGGGGGAAGGAAGTTAAGGCGTGGTCCAGGAGGTGATTCCCAGATGGGGTATTTGGATCAAAGCTCAAGATATTCATATCCAAATACCCCAAGAGGCTGGAAAGCTTCCAGTATTCCTTCTGCTCCTGCAGGAGCATGGAGTGGGAATGCTGTCCTTGGGGCAGAGAGGATTCCACACATCCAAGCAGAAATTCCCAGCTCAGACACTGTTAAATCCCGCCTGGCACCTCCCAGCAGCCCCTCTGGGACAGGTTGGGCAGTTCTGCCGAGAGGATTCAAAAAGGGAAAACCCTCTGGTCTCGGTTTCTCCTCTCTGAAGGGCTGCTGGCTGACCCCTGTGCTGAAGCTGCAGCTTCTCTGGCTGTTGTACACGGAATTAAATCCACCTCCGGTGCCTGCCCAGGCAAACACAGCCCGAGCCTGAAACAGGGGTTTCAATAGGCTGAGCTGATGGAGTCTGACACGGAGTTGGCGTTTCAGATCAGGGAGGGAGCTTGCCAAGGGCTGTTTGGGATGGTGGAGTGGGGCAGTGCTGCATGGCTTCTCCCTGCAAGGACAGGCTTTGTCACCGACCCCATCGCAGGGGGTCAGAACTGTCACACTGCCCGAGGGCTGGAGCCCCTCTGCTCTGGAGCCAGGACCTGGGGAGGCTTCAGAGCCCCTTCCAGGGCCTAAAGGGGCTCCAAGAGAGCTGGAGAGGGACTGGGGACAATAAGTACCAGCACAAGGAAGAATGGCTTCCCACTGCAGAAGGCATGGTTAGATGGGATATTGGGAAGGAATTGCTCCCTGTGAGGGTGGGGAGGCCCTGGCACAGGGTGCCTAGAGCAGCTGTGGCTACCCCTGGATCCCTGGAAGCGTGTGGAAGTGGAAGGTGTCCCTGCCCATGGCAGGGGGTGGGACTGGACAAGCTTTTATGTCCCCAAACCATTCCGCGATCCTGTGACCAAACAGCTCCCTCAGGAGTGTCTCCTCTCTGCCCCAGGACCCTCTGGAAGGACCCCTCAGCCTTCAACCCCGAGCGGTTCCTGAACCCTGCGGGGACAGAGCTGAGCCGGACAGAGAGCGAGAAGGTGCTGTCCTTCGGCCTGGGCAAGAGGCGCTGCATCGGGGAGGCCATCGGCCGCTGGGAGATCTTCCTCTTCCTCACCACGCTGCTGCAGCAGCTGCACTTCAGCCTGCGGCCCGGCGAGCAGGTGGACGTCACCCCCCAGTACGGACTGACCATGAAGTACAAGAAGTGCGAGTCCTTCCAGATCAAGCAGCGTTTTCCCATGAAAAGCTCTCTGTAAGCTGCTGAGGAAGCGATCCTGGCAGAGGGGATCGCCCTGGCAGCCGGACACTCGGCCTTGCTTTTGCTGAGGCACAGCCCTGCCTCGTGTGGCTTCACTGGAGGCTCGTTCCTCTCCTGGGACTGGGAGCTGGGAGGGATAAAGTCGGCTTTGTGGGGCTCTTCCTGTCCCCGAAGCCAGCTCCATCACCCCTTCCCACGTGGATGCTCACCAGAGGTCTCTTGGAGAGATCCAGGGGATGTTGGAAGGTGGGATGTGGTGGGATGTCCTCCATCCGCCACGGGCAACTCCCTCCATCCAACCATAAATAAAGCTGCAGGTTCCTCCTGCCTGCCCAGCCTTATCCCACAGGCTCAGAGCCTCTTTTCCAAAGCCTCCAGGTCCTCGTGCCAAGGGGAACAGATGCTTCCCGCTGCCTTCGGAAGGGCTCTTGAGGCTGCACCAGCGCCCACCTCGAGGGGACCCGTGCTGGGTGCACCCACACACCCCAACTCCTTGAATGCAAACTCATGGAATGAACTCCTGGGTGCTCCTACCAATAAAAAAAGCCCCAAAATTCCACCAGCAGTGCCACTCACAAACTGAGACCTTAAATCCATCCCTACCATGAAGCCTCCTGGAAAATATCAAAGGACTGGGAAAAAGGGGCAAGGGACAGCAGGATGCTCCTGGCTTTCAGACTAACCGCGTATTTGCTGCCTTTTTTAATATCAGGGTTTGTTTTATTTTACCTTATCAAGCAATAGATTTCTATACCCAGACCGGTTAAGGGAACAAGGGTTTGAGGACTGCAGGAGGTGCCTTATGCTGCATTCAGCTTTAGCCAGTGGGAAGGTGAATGGAGCAGCAATTCCTGCCTGTTTGTGCCTGTGTGGAATGCAGCCGTGTGCTGGGATGGAAACCACACAATATTTCTAACCCAATAAATACTTACATGAACATTTCTTAAGCCTCTTTCTGGTCTTATTCCACTGGGAAATGATTTTTTTTTTTGGGCGGGGGGGGGTTAAAAACACCCTACGCCTCCCTATCATCCTTAAAAATCTGCCTTGGTGTGTTGGATTGGGGTTTTTCCTGTGGGAAATGAGAGGGCTGTGACACCAGTGGCATTGGGGGAAGTTTTTTGTCCCAAGGGGAGTTGATTCTGGTCCTTCTCCCGTGCAAAGTCTCAGCTGGGATGGGCAGAAAGGTGATGCCAAGCTCTGGATCAGTTCAGGGCTTCACTAAAAACCAGGAGTAGCTTTCTATCCCTGAAAAAATGGAAGCAACAGGTCAAACCCAGCCTTCCAGGGAGCGAGCCGTGGGGGGATGTTTCATGCCATCCAGCGCCTGCTTCACTCATCCCCATCTCACAGCACAATTAAATCCAAAGCTTTGCACAACTTCCCTTAAAAAACCAACGAAAAAAGGCAATAAACATCAAATTCTCACAGAAATAACGAGGGAGTATACGGAAAGTTGGAGTCTGCTCATCCCTACGTGGCATCCCTGCAGGGATCAACCCTCCAGGCTTTCCAGTGCCACCAGAGCACGGAGTTATTGTTAATTTTGGTGTTGTGGCGTGGAAAGCGGCCATGAAGCAGAGGACCTTGCTCACCTCCAGGTTATTTCTAGCGGCTGCCATCGGAATTATTCCGTTTTTAATTGGTGTCCGCAGCCCAGCCCGTATTCCCAGCCTCGGGAAGGTCAGCGGCACACGGATCCTCCCGGCGATGAGCGAAACAGCCCGGTGCTCACGGAGCCCGGGAGAAAGCGGGAGCTGGACGTGTCCGTGTGTCCGACGGTGGGCTGGAGGGAGGGGGGGAGGAGATGGGGGTGATGGGGGTGATGTGGAGGTGTGGCACAGGGGATTGGGAGGGCATGGAGGGAACGAAGAGGGTGGAGCTGATGGAGGGGATGGAAAGCTGACAGAGGGGATGGAGGTGCGACAAGTGATGGAGGCATGATGGAGGAATGGAGCAGGGGACGGGATGGAGGGGATGAAGGGAATGGAAGGCGTGAAAAGGTGCCAGAGGTGATGGAGGTGTGACAGAGTGACAGAGGCGCGATGGAGATGATGGAGGGGATGGCATGATGGAGGGATGGAGGTGGGATGGAGGGATGGAGGGACAGAGGTGGCAGGTGTGTGACAGGTGTGTGACACGGGTGGGATACGTGTGGGATACGTGTGGGACACGGGTGGGACATGGAAGGGACACGGCTGGGATACAGCTGGGACACGGGTGGGACATGGGTGTGACACGGCTGGGACACGGGTGTGACACGGGTGGGACACGGCTGGGACACGGGTGTGACACAGGTGTGACACGGGTGGGACACGGGTGGGACACGGGTGGGACTCGGCTGGGACACGGCTGGGACTCGGCTGGGACACGGGTGTGACACGGCTGGGACAGGG
>NW_024580992.1:0-6587 GCF_017639235.1 Corvus kubaryi
CGGGGCCTCTCTGGGCTCTCTCCAGCAGCTCCAGGTCCTGCTGCTGTTGGGCTCTGCAGCTGGAGGCACATCCCTCACCAGAGCCTGTGGCCTGTCCTCACTCTGTGTCAGTTCTGAGCCCTCAAAATTTTGGAGATGAGATTCCAGCTCGGTCATTCCCCCAGGAATCCCAGGACTTTTAATGAGGGCTGTGATTCCCTGCAGTGGGAGGGATGATGGGCATGGAAGATGTGGCACTTCCAGACTTTTTTGGTAATTTTAGACTTTCTTGGTAGTTTTGGAGAGGGCTGTGGGACCCTGCACTTCCAGGCACCATCTCCAGAATTCCTGCTCAGAATAAAGAACATTTTGGGCAAGGGGATTCTTTCACTCCTCTTCCCTTTCTGCTGAAGGTCACAGAGCTCATTACCCTTCCTGGCCAATTTTCCCCAGCCTTACAGTGACTTTTCAGAGTTTGGATAACTTTTATCATCCCTGAGTCAGGAATGAAGGATCAGCATGAAGGAGATGGGAGCAGGGTTAGGGGATGAGCCCCAAATCCAGGCTGCAGGAGCTTCTGGCTGAGTGCAATAAAGGGAATTTGGTTCATTCCAGAAAATTGACTCCTCTTCCTGCCTCTGCCTCCCCTGCTCTGCTGACAGAGGGTATTTAGATACTCCTTATTCAAATAATCCTGCCTCATGAATTATTCATCTGTTTTTACATTTTTGTCTCATATTTTATTTATACCCACGGAAAGAGATTTTTGGGAATGTTAGAAAATAGTCATGATTGGGCTGTGAACTCCAGGGATGCTGGGTTTGGCTGGACACGGGGCTGGGGAAGGCAGGGAAGGGACTTCCTGAGTGCTGGATTCTGGGGAGCTGTCCCTGAGGGAAGGAGCTGGGATGTGGTGGGGAACAGGAGCTGCAGGAACTGGAGCTGGGAGCAGGGCTGGCCTCAGCCTCCTGTTCCTCCCACCCGTTATTCCTTGGCCCTGGCAAAGAGCAGCGGGAGGAGTGGGCTCTTCCCTGAGTCTTCCCCGGTTCCCCAATCGATCCCGTCAGTGGGCGCAGCAGCCCGTGTCCGGAGCGGGAGCGGTGCTGCCGCTGGGAGCAGCCCAGCCCCGTGACCCCGCGCTGTGTCCCCAGGCAGGAGTGCGTGGAGCAGCTCCTCAGGAACATGTTCGACGGGGAGCAGACCGAGAGCTGCATCGTGAACGGAACCCAGGTGCTCCTGACGCTGCTGGAAACGCGGCGCTCCGGGTGAGCCGGGACCGCCGGGACCGCGCCTCGGGAGCCGCCCGGCGCTCCGGCCTGGGCTGAGGGCAGGGAGGGACAGGCCGGGCCTGCTGGCGACTCTCTGCCAGCACAGGCACTGCCAGGACACAGGGAATGGCTTCAGGCTGGAAGAGGGGAGTTTGAGATGGGAGATTGGGAATTGGGAATTGCTGGCTGGGAGGGTGGGCAGGCCCTGGCCCAGGGTGCCCAGAGCAGCTGGGGCTGCCCCTGGATCCCTGGCAGTGGCCGAGGCCAGGCTGGACATTGGGGCTGGAGCAGCCTGGCACAGTGGGAGGAACGAACATTTGTAGGTAATTGTGGCTGAGCCATTTCCTTTGGAAGTGTTTGGGAGTTTGGAACCCCAGGGAGCCCTTTGGGGATGTGGTTTGCCAGCTCTGCAGGGAGGTTATTCATGGTCAGCTCCCCCTGAGCTCGGCACAGGTTCTGTTGTGTGAGCAGCACCTTGGCAATGATACTAATATTAATTAATTCAGTATAAGAAATACTATAATTAATTAATGTAACTAATATAATGCAGGTATGCGAATATGTTCAGGAGCTGAAAATTATTATTTTTCATCCTTATTTTTGAAGAGAAAACCACTATGGCCAGTGTGACTGGAGGCTCTTTAATGAAATCTCTACCTCTGGGTACTGGGGGCAGCTCTGGGCCCCAGGAGAAGGAAGATGGAAAGTGGGAAGTGTAGAAGGAAAATGGTTTTAGTGGAATTGCTGATTAAACACCGAGCTGGGCAATGGTTTAATGTCATAAAGTCCCAGAATCCCAGGATGGGCTGGGGTGGGAGGGACCTTGAGGACCATCTGGTATCATCACTGGAAGAGGGATCTGTGAGTGAATCCCGGTGTTCCCTCAGAGTGGAAGGCCTGATGGACTCGTACACTCAGGGATTCGAGAGGTCTTACACTGTCAACAGCAGCATCTTACACGGCATCGAGCCCCGGCTCAAGGACTTCCACCAGCTGCTGCTGCGCCCGCCCAAGGTACCGCGCGGCGTTCCGGGAATCACACAGCTCCAGCACGGACACGCGGCCGGGGAAGGGAAACCCACAGTGAAATTTCCTAACTGGGGCGTGCAGGGATGAGGCAGCAGGAATCTGCTGCAGGAATGTGCTGCAGGAATCTGCAGCCAGCACCTGAGGGTTGTTGTGTTCAGGGAAATCCAGGAAGCGGAGACAGTTTGGGACTGGGGGTTGAGTGGAGATGGGAAAGGATGGAGAGGAAGGAACTTTTAGTTGGATGTTAATCTGATTTGGAGGTCACATCTCCCAGTGGTCCCAGAACCATCCTCTTGGGAAGGTGGTTTAGGTTGCCCTGCTGAGAACATTCCAGAAATGAGCAGGTTCTGTTGAATCCCGGGATCCCAGAATAGCTGGGGCTGGGAGGGATCGTCCAGTCCAAGCCCCTGCAGGGCAGGGTCACCTGGAGCAGGTGACACAGGGACACGTCCAGGGGGGTTTGGGATGTCTCCAGAGTGGGGGGCTCAGGCCCTCCCTGGGCAGCTATTCCAGGGCTCTGCCCCCTCCACGGAAAGAAGTTTTTCCTTCTGTTGAGGTGGAATTCCCATGGTTGAATTTCCGGCCATGGCTCCGTGTCCTGTCACTGGGCACCATGGAAGGGAAGCCCCTGGTGCAGGTGCACGGCAGGAGTGTTGTCCTTCCCTGACTGCCGTCCCTGCTCCGCAGAAACCGGTGATCCTGACCACGCTGGGGGTGCTGGAGGAGCCGCTGGGGAACGCGCGGCTGCACGGCTCGCGGCTGATCGCGGCGCTGCTGCACACCAACACTCCCAGCATCAACCAGGAGCTCTGCCGGCTCAGCACCATGGACTTGTTACTTGTGAGTACTGAGGGCGGGGGAATTCCAGCTGGGAGCAGCTTTGCCTTCCCTGGGATCCGCTCTGTGCAGGGCTTGTGCCAGGGGGACAAAGTCCCGTTATTGCTCTGATCTGCTCCGAGGAGGAGCAGATCCCTGGACGAGCTTTTGAGATCCAAATCCCACTGTTTGGGGATTTGGACTGAGCCTCACACTTCCAGCTCCTTGTTAGTTCCGTGGAGAGGGTGTGAAACAGTCTGTGCTGTGTGTGAGCTCCTGGAATGCTGAGAGATGAACTTCCTCCCGCAATCCCAGGATCCCTGAGGCTGGAAAAGGCCTCCCAGCGCCTGGGCAGCCTTAAGAGAGTTGATCCCGTCCTTAGCAATTGTTTAGTTCCTGTTTCTCTGAGGATTCACTCAGCCCCAGCACAGTTCACTTGGAGTTTTCAGTGTGTCTGTGCTGTGAGTGCTGTCTGTGTGTGAGAGAATTCCCAAGTGCTCAGTTTATTGGGAATACTCACTGGTTTCCCGACAGACCGAGCACCCTGGGAATGCCGAGCCCAGCCAGCAGTGGGTGCTGGGCTGTAGCAGGAAAACTGAGTGGAATTGCTGATCAAACAACAACTTGGGCAACAACTTCATATCACAAAGCCCCAGAATCCTGGGATGGGATGGGTTGGGAAGATCCTTAAAGATCCCTGATATCACTGATCATTAAAAGCAGGAAAATTTATCCCCAGTAAATTCTCCCATCTCTCATTTCTCCTCCAGGACTTATTTTTTAAATACACGTGGAATAACTTTTTGCATTTCCAAGTGGAGCTGTCCATAGCAGCCATCCTGTCCCACTCCATGCACGAGGGGAAGCCCAGCCCGGGGGAGCCGGGCAGCAAAGAGGAGGCTCCGAGCGGGAGCGCGGCCCCGGAGAGCGCGGAGCCCGCGGAGCCCGCAGCCGGAGCCACCGAGAACATCATGGTCACCCACGTGAGAGCTGGGCCTGGGCTGGGGTCAGCGGGGCCTCTCTGGGATGGGCTGGCCCAGAGCGGCCGCTGGGCTCGGTGTGCATTGGTCATCATTTATTGTCATTTTTAGCGGGTTTTGTTATCATTTATTATCAATTTTAGTGGGTTTTATTGTTATTTATTATCTATTTTTAGTGGGGTTTATTGTTATTTATTATCATTTTCTAGTGGGTTTTGTTGTTATTTTTTATTATCTATTTTAGTGATTTTTATTATTATTTATGATCAATTTTTAGTGGGATTTATTATTATTTATTACCAATTTCAGTGGGTTTTATTATTATTTATTGCCATTTGTAGTGGTTCTTGTGCAACTGTGCTTTGTACCTTTATTTGTAGCATCCCGTTCCAAAACTCCCCTCATTTAATGGCCCTGTGAATCCCTTGCTATTTATTAAAATTATCCCTACTTAGTATTCAAGTATCCCTATTTATTAGTAAAGCTATCCCTATTTACTAGTAAAATTAGCCCTACTTATTCGTAAAATTTCATTTTTTTAGTAAAAATAACTATACATTTGGGACAAGAACCTGAACATTCCGGTCAGAGCCCGGTGTGGGGGTTGGAAAATGCCAGCAGCGTTTTCATTCCTGCTGCTGGGAAGCCCAAAGCAGCCTGGGGATGTTCCAGGTGTTGCTGCTCTCCCTGGATCCTCTGGGAAATAATCAGGGAGGAACTGGGGCTCTTGGGCAGGGGAAGGGCTGAGGTTTGAGTTCCTGGGGAGGAGAGAGGGAAGCAAGAGGAGGATCCACAGTTCTCCTTTGGGAAGTTCTGAATGTTCTCCCTTTCCCCCCAGCTGTTCCAGAAGTGCTGCCTGGTGCAGAGGATATTGGATGCCTGGGAAGCCAATGACAAAATCCAGTAAGGAGCTGCTGGCCCAGGGCTGCGCTTGACTTTGGAATATTCTTGGAGCATGTCCCATTTAATGGTGCCCAAACAGGCTTGGATTGTGGTTGGGATTTGGAATTGGGATGCTCTGCATGCTGAAAAGCCAAATTCCCAAATAGGCAGGATTTGAAAGCGTGATGGGGTTTATGGATGTTTCCAGCACCTCATCCCAGACACTCAGTCTGCTGCTTTCCTGCTTTCTCAGGGAATCCCAGGGAACGTTCACTCCTTTCATTCTTTTTTTGTTTTAAATGCACGATTTTATTCTCCCTGGAGTGGAAAACTCTTGGAAGTTGGGGTGGCCAAGCATTTGTGCTCTGGATTTCATATTTTAGCTTCATAAACCCCTTGGATTTTGTGCTGATTGGGCTGATAAGAACTAAATATTTTAAAAGAACCAAAACATGAAAGTGAAAATATTCTGGAGGCCTCCGTTTCCATGTCCAGCTCAGTGTTTGGTCCTCCCTCTCTATTTTGAGCTCTTGGAGGCTTCCAAAGGCTTTGGAGTCCCACTGGAATTGTTTAGGCCATAATTGGTGGGTTGGGGTTTGGATTACATTTTTTTTTGTTGGTTTGGCTTGGGTTTTTGGGGGTTTTGGTCCTTTTTACAGCCCCTTGTCTGCATAAGGAGTTCTGCTGGGCATTTCCTTGCCCAGTTCTGCAGGACCAAAAATACCCCTGGGTGCTGCTTGGGACCTTTCCTGATTAAACCAGAAAGGAGCCAGAGCTCATCCCTGTTTCCTGCCAAAGCACTCCAGTCAGCAGCACACTGGAAAGGATCTGGATGGCAAGGAAAAAAGAGGGATTGAAGCAGAGGAATCTCAGCTGGGGCTTTGGGAAGGTGGAGATTCCAGGAAGGTCCTTGCCTGCTCTCAGTGGGCACATGGAGACCAGCGGGGGCAGCTGGGGCTGCCCCTGGATCCCTGGCAGTGGCCAAGGCCAGGCTGGACATTGGGGCTGGAGCAGCCTGGCACAGTGGGAGGTGTCCCTGCCATGGCAGGGCTGGCACTGGGGGGGCTCTGAGCTCCCTTCCCACCCAAACATTCCAGGATTCCCTGATCTGGTTTTTAGCACGGCTTCACGCTCCAGGAAGGAAAGAGTGAGCAGCCAGGGAAGGGACTCAGGGGCTTCTCGGGCTCTGTGTTGGGATCTGGTTTTATCCCAAGGGGGAATCCCATGGTTGGATGGGAACGTTGTGTGTTTGGGATGCACTGCTGCAGCCCCAGTCGCACGCTGGAGCTCTGTCAGTAGCTGTGCTGTAAATCCTTAGCTCTGGGAGTTACAGTCAGATTTATTCCTGCATATTTTCCATGTTTAGCTCCTTGTTTGGAGCTCCTCCCACGTTACCTGAGCGGGATCAGGGATCCCAAAACATGGCAAAATGAGGGAAGGTCGCTGTGCTGGGGGCGAGCTCATCCCATCCTGCCTGAGCAGGGCTGATCCCTGCTGGGTTCTGCAGGGAACTCTGGGATGTGTGGGGCTGGAAATCTGTGGCCAGTGGGGCAGGAATGCCGGGGCCATTCCAGGGGCTCCGAGACTATCCCGGCTCCGTGGCTATCCCGGTTCCATGGGTATCCCGGCTCCG
>NW_024580992.1:6597-16095 GCF_017639235.1 Corvus kubaryi
GTGGCTATCCCGGTTCCATGGGTATCCCGGTTCCATGGGTATCCCGGCTCTGTGGCTATCCCGGCTCTGTGGCTATCCCGGCTCCACGGCTATCGCGGTTCCACGGGTATCCCGGCTCTGAGGGTATCCCGGCTCCGTGGGTAGCGGCTGCTCTCTGTTCCAGGGCAGAGGGCGGCAGGAGGAGAGGGAACATGGGGCACCTGACCCGCATCGCCAACGCCGTGGTGCACAACATGGAGAAGGGGCCCATGCAGGCCCAGATCAGTGACTTCATCAAAGGTACCGCCTGCTCCTCCTCCTCTTCCTCCTCCTGCAGCTCCCCCTCACTGCTCTCCAGGGAAAAATAACCCTTGGGAGCTCCTGGAAGAACTCAGTGCAGGTGTTTCCTCAAGGTCCTTTCCCAATGAAAGGATTCCCAGTGAAATCCCACAGTATCCCATCATTTAAAGTGTGCTGAGAGCCCATTTGGCTGCTCTTGGTTTTCACTCAGTGAAGTTAAGGTTGGACAGTGGGAGGTGTCCCTGCCAGGGCAGGGCTGGCACTGGAGGGGCTCTGAGGTCCTTCCCACCCAACCATTCCATGAACCCATGACACGTTTCTGAGGAAAGACACACAAGGTTAAATGTCCCCAGAGGCCCCAGATGTGCTCGTCAGAGATACTCCCTCTGCCAGGCTGTGTCCACCCTGCCCTCACTGGACCCACCTGGAGAACTGGTTCTGTGCCATGGGTTTGGGTGGGAGCAAGGAAGATTCTCCATTTTCCATCCCCACAGCCAGGCAGTGACAATCTGGGGGCACAATCTTTTGCCCTTTTCTCCGGTTATTAAACTTTCCTTTCCTCAACCCTCGAGTCCTGCTCACCTTTGGGCTCCCAGTTGTCCCACTGTGCTGGGATGGGAGGGATGAGAGGGAAGGGCTCCCCCAGTCCCCAGGAGGAAAGGGAAGAGCCAAGCACAGCTGGAGCCCCGCTTGGGGTTGTTCCCAGCAAGGCGAGAGAAGCTGTGTGTCCTTAGCCCAGGTGAGTCCCTGAGGAGTTCAGATGGCTCAGAGCACCCAAATCCCATGGGCTGTGTGACCTTCTCGTTCCAGAGCTGCCCGAGGACTGCAGGGGCAGGTGGGAGAGTTTCGTGGAGGAGACGCTGACGGAGACGAACCGGAGGAACACGGTGGATTTGGTGAGTTGGTCACTCCAGTGGCTCCTGGGCTTCCCCTGACAGAAAAAAGGGATATTCCTGGTTTTTCTCATTGCCCTTGTTTTGCCTAAGAACGCTTCCAAGGCAGAGTAGAAAGCACTTCCAGAAGCATTCCCTAACAGTCCTTCAGCAGAGCTGATCCATGGTGCTGGGCTGGTCCCTGGCATTCCTCAGGGCAGCTCCTGCCTCGGCAGGAGTTTGGGCTTTGGTGGAACTGAGACACTGGAGCTTTCCCAGCTTTCCCTGGTCCCTGACTGGTTTGTGCTTTCCCAGGTGAGCACCCACCACCTGCACTCCTCCAGCGAGGATGAGGACATTGAAAGTGCTTTTCCCAACGAACTCACTCTGCAACAGGTGAGTTGGGAATATCTTCACTATTCCTGGGAAACTTCCTGCTCCGACTGCCTTTGGTCCGTCCCAGTGTGGAGCAGCTCCCTGAACTCCCAGTCCGTGCATTCAGCTCCTCTGGGCTTTCCCAGAGCAGTGCCATGGGCTGGGATCCACCTGGGAGCAGGAATCCCAGAGCTCTGTGTGACCCTGCTCTGGGAAGGGGTTGGAATTGAGGATTTCCCACACTTCCTGTGATGTTCATGCCTTCCTGGAGCAGCTGTTCCCATGCAGCTCCACTGACTGTTTCTGGAGTGTCTCTGGACACCCTAACGATGGATTTGTTGGGATCCCTTCCCAGGCCTTCTCCGAGTACCAGATCCAGCAGATGACGGCCAACTTCGTGGATCAGTTCGGCTTCAACGACGAGGAGTTTGCAGACCAGGATGACAACATCAAGTGAGTCTGGGGGTGTTTGGTGACAGCAGCAAGTGAGCCTGGGGGAGTTTGGCGTTAGAGCCTCTGCATCCCGTCCTCCCTCTGGTTCAGGTTTACAAATGAGCCTCGTTATCCCTCCTCAGGTTGGAAACAGCTCCTTGTTTTCCAGGAGCACAGCCCGATCTCCAGAGCCAGGTGGAGAAGCAAGGAAAAGTATTCCTTCTTTTGAAGGAGGGATATTGGAAATAAAGCAGGCAACTGTTGTCCAGCCCTGGTCTGGGATGAGTTTAAAAGCAAAGCATGAGAGCAAAGCCTGGGCATCTTAACAGATCTTTTCCCAAGGAATTAAATCCTTATTGGAATGAGGAGTGAGGGGACAGTGCTCTGATGGAATCCAAGGGAAATGCAGCCATTTTCCCCCTCCAGAGGAAGGGAACAGGGATAATCAGGAGCAGAGGCAGTTCAGGAAGCCAGGGAAGGGGATTTAGTGTTACACAACTGGCTGGATCCAGAGCTCGGACTTTGCTGCTTTTACAGAATTCCTTTAATCCCGTTAAAGCTGCAGCTCATCCTCTCTCCTTAGAAATGTACCTGGGATTATCCCAGTGGCCATAACAGTCCTGAAACTGGGACCGTTCAGTTACGGACAGAGCGGTGCTCCGGGGGATCCCAGCGCTCCTGCTCCTCAGCTCCTGCGTTTGTCTCCATCCCAGAAACTCCTTGGGATCCAAGGCCCTTCCCATCCAGGGTTTTTCCTGAGCCTTGGAGATGTCAGAACCTTGATAAGGCCAAAAAGTTCCAGATTAGAATCAGAGTTGAATTGAACAGAAATTATTCTGTTCTACACATAAAAAAAACCCCAAACAAAACAAAACAAAAACAAAACAAAAAGAACCAAAAAACCCAAAAAAACACAAAACTGAAAACAAACCAATAAAAAAACACAACCAAATAAAAATAAAATAAAATAAAATAAAATAAAATAAAATAAAATAAAATAAACTTTTGACTGCTGGCAAATATGGCCCGATGTGAGTGAGGGGCAGGGAGGAGTTAAATCCCTGAGGAGCTGCCCCAGGAGCCTCGTGCCCAGTGTAAAATGAACAGGAAGCTGGAGAAAGTCCGTGCCTGGGATGTTATGGCTCTGTTTGTGGTTGGAAAGGGAGAATATCCTGCAACACCTGGAATATTCTGGGAGTGGTGCTCCCTTGCCGCTGTTTCCAGCTGCTGGACCCTGGGATGGAAGTGAATGGGAATATGTAAGGAGTGTCAGCCATGTGTCAGTGTCCCTGGGACTGCAGGAGTACTGAACTGAGGAGTTCTTCAAGGAAAATATCACTGGAAAAGCTACAGATCCATAAGTAGGGGGAGTGAACCCCTGGATCCAGATTCTCTGGGAATTGGGAATTTCTGGGCCTGCAGCACCCTCTGCTGTTCCCACCAGGGGCTCATCTGGCTCGGGCTGGGAATTGGGTCATTTCGGGATGTTCACAGCACAGCCACACCTCGGGCTTTGGGCCCCTGCTGCGCTGAGATTCACAGAATCCTGGGATCCCTGAGGCTGGAAAAGCCCTCCCAGCCCTCCCAGCTGTGCCCCATCCCCACCTTGGCCCCAGCCCAGAGCCCTCAGTGCCACCTCCAGGAATTCCTCAGACACCTGCAGGGATGGGCACTCCAAAGCTCCCTGGGCAGCCCCTGCCAAGGCCTGAGCACCCTTTCCATGGGGAAATTCCTGCTGGTGCCCACCCTGCCCCTCCCCTGGCCCAGCCTGAGGCCGTTCCCTCTCTCCTGTCCCTGTTCCCTGCCAGCAGAGCCCGACCCCCCCGGCTGCACCCCAGGAATCCCCTCCAGTGCCACCCCTGCCATGGGCAGGGAATGTTCCAGGCTGGAATAACCCTTCCTGCAGCGAGGGGACACCGCGGCCTGGGCACAGGGGTGGCTGCTCGGGGGTCACAGCCCAGGAGTGGCTCTGGCCGTGGCTCCTCGCAGCCATCCCTGAGGCTCTCCCCTCCCTCCTCCCTCCCAGCGCTCCCTTCGACCGCATCGCCGAGATCAACTTCAACATCGACGCCGACGACGACAGCGTGAGTGGGAATCTGGGATAGTGCTGGAATAAATGTGGTTCTGGAAAGGTCCTGCTTGGATTCTGAGAGAACAAAGGTTTGGGGGGGTCTTTGGGCAATGCAGAGGGGCCTCGTGAGCACTGCCCGGCCCCTCAGGGGCTCCTCCCAGGAAATGTTTCCTCTGAAGCAGCACCCCCGGCACTGAGGGAATCTTCCTGCAGTGCCAGTCTGTTGTTCTTAGAATCAGGGAATCCTGGAATGGCTGGGTGGGAAGGGACCTCAGAGCCCCCCCAGTGCCAGCCCTGCCATGGCAGGGACACCTCCCACTGTGCCAGGCTGCTCCAGCCCCAATGTCCAGCCTGGCCTTGGCCACTGCCAGGGATCCAGGGGCAGCCCCAGCTGCTCTGGGCACCCTGGGCCAGGGCCTGCCCACCCTCCCAGCCAGCAATTCCCAATTCCCAATCTCCCATCCAGCCCTGCCCTCTGGCACTGGGAAGCCATTCCCTGGCTCCTGGCCTTCCATGCCTTGGCCCCAGTCCCTCTGCAGCTCTCCTGGAGCCCCTTTAGGCCCTGCAAGGGGCTCTCAGCTCTCCCTGGATTCCTCTCTTCTCCGAATGAGCACCCCCAGCTCTCCCAGCTTTGGTCATCTTTCCAGACACAGATTAGGGAAGCACAGGCAGAGATGGGTTTCTCATGGATGTAAACACTGCCGGGCTGTTCCTGGCCTTTCCTGGTTTATTGCCCCAAAGCAAAGCAGCAGCTGGGCTGTGGTGATCCAGGTGATCCCAGCTCCTGAGCAAAGCTGGGGCTGCTCAGCCCTGAGACTTGGCCTTAAAGCAGTGTCTCCAGAGAACCTCTGGAATGTGATTTCCCTTTGATCCCTGCAGCCCAACGCCTCCCTGTTCGAGGCCTGCTGCAACGAGCGCATCCAGCAGTTTGACGACAATGAGGAGGAGGAGGATATCTGGGAGGAGAAGGAGATCTCCTACGCAACCCAGGTCAAGTCCAGGACACGGTAAGGTGAAAACACAGCCCTGATTTCCCCCTCATGCTGGGAATCTGCACGTTTCAATTCCTTGGGGTTTGTGTCATTTGGGGGCTGCGAGGTTTTATCTGACGCAACCCCGAGCGCTCTCCCTGCCACTTGTGCTGGGGTTCTCCTGAGCTGGAGACAGACCCAGTTTGAGGGAATTCAGTAACAGTGGGAACACCTAATTAATGACTCTTCCATCAAACGCATGAAAAACCCCCACCCTCAGTGTGAGACACTTGGAATCTGCTCCTTCCCTCATCCTTGGAGAGGAGGAGGAGGGGGTGAGACTGAGGGGAGTGGGCAGAACATTCTTTCTCAGAATGTTCAAATCAGAAAAGTGAGAGCAAGAGGCCTCCTGGGGCATCTCAGGCTTTGAAATAATTTTTCATCCTTTTGGCAGAGCCACTTATTAGATAAAGTTATTTCTGTAATTCCCAATCTGAAATGTGATCACAGGAAACAGAGCTCTGCATGTCCTTGCCAAGCATCAGCAGCCTCAGGTCCTGCCAGGCACAGGGTGGGCTCCACGCCCGTGCCCATCCCCTCGCTGGGCACTGGTTTGTGGTGCCCCCAGCCCTGGGTCTGTCCTGCACCTCCGGGGAGTTCTGACACCAAAGCCCTCGGGAATCTGGGATCCCTCGGAGTGCCCACGACTGCCCTGAGCAATCTGGGGAGATATTTTGGTGGAAACAACCATGGAAAAGGCTCTGGGCAGCTCTGGGCTGTTTCCCCAGGGCCAGGGAGGAGGAGCTGAGGGATGGGTGCAGCAGCTGCTCCGGGAGTGGCTCATTCCCAGTTCCCGCTCAGGTTTGGAGCATCGCAGACGTCGGAGAGCTCCAAGAGTGACCTGGAGAACGGGGACCACGACGGCAGCGTGGACTCAGAGGAGGAGGAGGAGCAGCAGCCACCCCCTCCCTCACCAAACAAGGGCAGCACCGCGGAGCAGAAGGACTCGGAGTCCTCCCAAGGTACCGGATTTGCAGGAGCACATCCTGGGATCTGTGCACAGCAGCGCTCGCACGCTGCCAGCTGCCCATGGAGAGTCCCCAGGTCCTCCTGGCCGGGGGAAGTGGGGATGTCAGGGCTCACTTTGTGCCTCTGGAGCCTCAGGGAGCCTCACGAGCCCCAGAACAGCCCTTGTGTCAGGCAGCCCCACAGGGAGAATCCCAGGGAAAGGTCCCTGTGCGTGGCAGTGTTCAGGATGAGATGGGCTCTAAGGTCCCCTCGCACCCAAACCATTCATGGTTCTGTGATTCCCGGGATCCCAGCTCCTTTAGTGCAAATCCCAGTCAAAGCAGCAGTGCAGGGATGGGACCTGAACTCCTCCCATCCCGGGACAGTTTTGTGCCCACCTTTGCCAGGTGTCTCCACACCCCCCGGCCCTGCCCGTTCTGCTTTCCCAGCTGTGTTTGCCTGTGGCAAACCCATCCCTACAGTGCCTGGAGGAGGAGTGCAGAGGGACAGGGTTTTCCTTGAATCCTGGAATGGTTGGGTGGGAAGGGAGCTCAGAGCCCCTCCAGTGCCAGCCCTGCCATGGCAGGGACACCTCCCACTGTGCCAGGCTGCTCCAGCCCCAATGTCCAGCCTGGCCTTGGCCACTGCCAGGGATCCAGGGGCAGCCCCAGCTGCTCTGGGCACCCTGGGCCAGGGCCTGCCCACCCTCCCAGCCAGGAATTCCTTCCCAAGATCCCAACTAAACCTGGAGCTGGAAGCCATTCCCTGTGTCCTGTCCCTCCAGGCCCCTGTCTCTTCCCATCTTGTCTGCTCCTTCAGGGATTTTCCCAACTCTCCATGTAAATGACACTGTGGGAATGCTGGACACCCATGGTGCTGTCAGCAGAACAGTTCCAAGGGACAAAAACATTTTCCCAACCATCCATTTCTCCAAGCTTTTTCAGTTCTAAAGCATTTCTTTCTGCGGGTGCTGCCCTTGTGTTGTCACTGTGAGCACCAGGCAGGGTTATCCCAGGATCCTGCTCTCTGCACCCCTTTGGAAGTGTCAGATAATTCCAGTTCGTTGGGAAGAACCAGTATAAACCTCATGGTCCCAGTGGGTTGTGTGTGACAGCCCAGTCACCCTCTGGAGACTCAGCTGGAATTTGGGATCAGTTTTGGGGGTGCAGCCTCAGCGGGTCCCTCCCGCTGGGTTCTGTTCCTGCAGAGCTCTGTAATCCTCCCTCTCCCCTGGAAAAAGCTCAGGAAAAATGCTATTCCAAAGGTGGGATTTGTAGGACTGGGAGTAGGACGATGGAGGTAGGTTCTGGAGGAGGATTCGTCCAGGACTATAAAAAAAGCCATTAACCGGTGATTTCTGGGGTCTTAAATATTGCAATCCATTGATCAGTTCCTTACCTGAAACTGCCAAAATGCACCCACTGGAGATGGAGATGGGAGCTTTTGGCAGTGAATTGAGGGACTTGGAGCTGGGAATCTCTGGCTCAGGGAATGAAGCCACCCACGGTGTCATTTGTCTCCATGGATGCCTCTCCTGGGGATAAACATCCACAGGGATTTCCGTGGGACTGTGGAAGGGATGGATGTGCCCTGGGATGGGTTGCCCTGTCCCTGGGATCCCTGGGCTGTTCCTGGCCGGCCAGAGGCTGTGCTGGCAGCTCAGGCTGTTGTGCCCGCAGGGGCCGGCTGGACGGCCGTGTTCGAGCCCGTGAGCCCCACGCCGCCCGTGGCCATGGACGTGGGATCCAGCGTGTGGGACTCGGCCACCCCGCAGAGCAGCGCCCCGGAGGAGAAGGGCTGGGCCAAGTTCACGGACTTCCAGCCTTTCTGCTGGTAAGAGCTACGCAATTCCAGCTCCCCTGGAGCCTTGCAGTGGGGGAATATTTGGGATACGTGTTGATGGAGCGCATGGCTGTAATCCTTTCTTCTTCCCCTTCCCTTCCCGTTGCTTCCCTTTTACGTTTTAATATTGTCTGGTGATCCTGGATCGGGGCTCCTTCATGCTTCCCAGTGCTTCCCAGTGCTCCTGCCTGGGGCTGGGACACAGCCCCGCTTCCTGTGTGCTCATGGGGTACAGAATCAGCAAATAAGGTTTATAGAAATTCAAAACATTGGTGGGAAGGAAGAGCAGGGCCTGGGGACTGCTCCTGCAGGGCTGTTGGGAAGCTGTGGGATGATCCCGGTGGGAATCTCTGGGATGATCCCGGTGTCCATGCTCAGGGCTGTTCCCTCCCCAGCTCCGAGTCCGGCCCTCGCTGCAGCTCCCCCATGGACACCGAGAGCGGCGGCACCGACAGGACCCCGGCGCAGGGCCAGGACAAGAGCTGTGAGTGACACGGGGCCACCCCCGGGGTGCACAGAGCACCTGGGGAAGGGAGAACATCCCTGCAGGGTCCCTGCCCTGAGGGTTCCCTGCGGGATCAGTGAATGGAGGCAAGGGCAGAAATCCCGAGGGTTTGTTGGGACAATGCCAGCAGGGAAGGGATGGAGTTGCAGTGAGTTGGGGCTGATATCACAGGGACATCTCATTTATCCCCGGAAGTGTCCAAGGCCAGGCTGGACAGGGCTTGGAGCAGCCTGGCACAGTGGGAGGTGTCCCTGCCCATGGTGGCACTGGAGGGGCTCTGAAGTCCCTTCCCACCCAAGCATTCCACGATTCCCTGACCCTCTGCAGCAGCTGCAGGCCCCGTTTGAGCCCTTGGGCCGCTCCTGGGGAGTTTTCCCGAGGTTCCAGCATGGGCTGTTCCTCCCCCAGCCAGCGCTGCCTCTCCCTGTGTGTGGAACGCGTGTGGGACACGGAAGGCGCCGCTGGTGGACTCGGACAGCAGCTCCTCAGACAGCTCCGAGAGCGACGATGACGACGACTGCAAGGCCAAGGCTGGCACGGAATCCATGGGCACGGCCACGCCACAGGAGGCCGGGAAGGACAGGGCAGCTCCCACCAGGTGGGAAGAGATCTCCGTGGGCTGGGGTGGCCCCGGGCTGGGATGGCCCCTGGGGTGGCCCCAGGCTGGGATGGCCCCTGGGGTGGCCCTGCGCGGTGCTGGTATCCCCTCTCCCATGGGCTCCGTGTCCCGGTGTCCCCTGGGAGCAGGTGCTGCCCCTGGCCTGGCACACGGACGGCTGAGGGACACATTGAGCACAGGGTTATTCCAAGGAAGGGCTGGGGCTCCTTTGGGCACTCCGGAGTCACAGGAGCAGCTCTGTCCCTGTCCTTTGGGCACTCCAGTGTCACAGGAGCAGCTCTGTCCCTGTCCTTTGGGCACTCCGGAGTCACAGGAGCAGCTCTGTCCCTGTCCTTTGGGCACTCTGGTGTCACAGGAGCAGGAGCAGCTCTGTCCCTGTCCTTTGGGCACTCTGGTGTCACAGGAGCAGCTCTGTCCCTGTCCTTTGGGCACTCCAGTGTCACAGGAGCAGGAGCAGCTCTGTCCCTGTCCTTTGGACACTCTGGAGTCACAGGAGCAGCTCTGTCCCTGTCCTTTGGGCACTC
>NW_024580992.1:16105-19731 GCF_017639235.1 Corvus kubaryi
CACTCTGGAGTCACAGGAGCAGGAGCAGCTCTGTCCCTGTCCTTTGGGCACTCTGGTGTCACAGGAGCAGGAGCAGCTCTGTCCATGTGGATCTGGGATCCGGGCCCAGGGCAGGGATCCGGGTGGGATCGCTTGGAAAAGTGGAGCAGAGGCTCCCATGGGATCCTCCCATGGGATCCTCCTGCAGCCATGGGGGGAAGGTTTAACCCACTCAGGTTCTCATTTTCCCCTTGGTGTCAAAGGCAATCAGTGATAAAACCACCAGCAAAGGCTGGAGCAGATCCTGGGATGGGCAGCGGTTTGTAGGAATTGGATCCTCAATCCAGCCTGCTCCAATCACGGAGGGGGAGCTGCTGCCCAGCCCAGTCAGCAGCTGCTGCATCCACAAAGATTTTTCCCAGTTTTAAGATTCTGAGGTTTTTCCTCGTCCTCTTCCATGTATTTCCTCCTGCTTTTTACCAGAGTCCCTGGATTTGTGCGCCTGACTCAGGATCAGGAGCTTCCCTTTAGCGATGGTTGGTGACAGTTTGGGGTCATCCCTGAGTGTGCTCGGCCAGCAGCAGCTCCTGGGGGCCCGGGGGGCTGGGAAACCACTGAGATTGCAGAATTCCCTGGAATGAGGGCGGGAGTTTTCCCAAGGTCTGTTTGGTTGGAGGCAGCTCATTCTGACAAATGCATTAGTTGTGATAGTTGCCTTAATTCCGAGAAATAGAGTTGATTTTGATAATTGTATTGATTTTGATAAATGCCTCAATTTTGATCAATAATTTCCATTTGATAAATGCATTACCTGTGGTGAATGCGCTCCGTGTGCTGGGAATGGCCGGGCTGTGGCTTGGTGGGAAGCAGAAGGTGAGGAGAGGCACAGCAGTTCAGGTGTGCTGAAAGCAGCCTCTCCTTCCCCAGCTCTCAGTGCACTTGGATTGTGTGGAATTGGATCCACTGGATCTGATCCGAGCTGTGCTCCAGGTGCTTTTCCTCTCTGCACTGTGGTGTGGGCAGAGCTGGGTTCCCAGCGGGATCAGGGAATGGCCTGAGCCGGACCCACAGGATCCTTGGTCCAGCTGCCCGGGACACCCCAAGACTCCCAACGTTGTCCAGACATTCCTGGAGCTCTGGAGCCATGCCCGTTCCCTGGGGAGCTGTCCAGTGCCCGACACCCTGTGGGGGAAGAACCTTCCCTGATATCCCACCTAACCCTCCCCAGCCCAGCTCCAGCTGTTCCCATTCCATGTCCATCCTATTTGGGATGTTCTCACCTCTCCCTGTGCTTTCCTCGCAGGAGGGAAGTGTTTATTCCTGGTTTGGCACATCTGGGACGTTTTCCTCTCCAGACAAGTGTCTGTACCACATTCCACAAGGATAAAGCTTCCCGAACCTGCCTGCCCTTCTCCAGAGCCATTCCCGTTGTGGCAAAGAGAGGAGATCCTGGAGCACCCACGGCCTCCCCCTGGCAGGGGTCTGTGGCTGTCCACAGCTGTGTCCGTAGCCCGGGATCCAAGGGAAGCTGTGGGAGGACAGGAGCTGCTGCCACAGCTGGGACTGGAGCTGCTCCAGGCCCGGGCTCCTGGTGGGAATCACCATCCAGAGCATTCCCAGTCTTCCAAATCACTGAGTGGGAATACCCATTGCTTACCATGTTCCTTAATGATTCCAGGGCAATCAAGAACATTTTGGAGTCACTCTGGGGGTTGTGACAACTCTCTCCAAGCGCTTCCCCAAAATCTTCACCAAACCCCATTCCTGTTGCTGTAGGAACAGGTTTTCCTTCCCCTTGTGCCCCTGGAATGCTGGAATCCACACTGAAATCTCTGATTCTCCTTGGAGCTGCTCAAGGACTTGGAGTTTTCCTTCCCCCTGTCCCTGGAATCCACATGGAGGTCTTTTCTCCTTGGAGGCCTCTGCGGATTCCAGGATCATTGGGGTCGTGGAGAACCAGATGTTGCAGCCCAGCAAATCCTCCAGATGTTCCACCCTCCCTGAGCCCATCCCAGCTGCCCAGGGGACCCTTAGGCCAGGAGATGCGGATCAGGAATTGCTCTCAGCTTCCCCGTTTGGATCCAACTCCCCGGGGGGGTTTGGGGTCCCATCCCTGGAGTGTCCAAGGAACAACTGGACATCCCACACAAACTCCTTGTTTGGGTTGTGTCACCCCTTGCTCCGGCCCTGTGTGTCCAGCTGGGATTTTCCAGGAGCATGGGGAAGGCAGAGAACTTCCCGAGCCCTCCTCGGTGCTCAGGTAGCTCCAGAATCCTCCTGCCCTGGAAGCTTCGGGCGTTGGGTTTCAGAAGTTTCCCTCTGAGCCATGGAAATGTCGAGCTCCAGATTTTTGTGTGGGAAGTGGTTTTCCAGCGACATTCCTGGGAATGCAGCTCCATCGCTGCATCTCTCCAAGGTGGATTTTTGTACTTTTGAGGAGCCTGTGAGCCCTGGAGGAAGGGGAATGTTTGGATCTCGTTATTCCTCATTTTTGTGGTTTTTTCAAGAGAAGTAGCTCCAGAAATAGAACCTCAGTCTCCAATCTCCATCATATGTCCAATTACCCAGCTGGGATTATTTTATTCCATGAAAACTCCCCAGGAGCCGGTGACAGGATTCCAGCCCAGCCATCTCCAGCTTTCCTCCCTTTTGTGGAGGCTTGCTCTGGGAGACAGGGAGAAGGAATTGTTCTGGATGGAGACTGGGAGGAAAATCATTCCTGGGGCAGCTCGTCCTCTGCCTTGGAAGCCAAAAAATGGGGATGTGCACAGAAATCCCTTCTCCAGTTGGAAATCTGGGTGGGTTTATTCCAAACAGGAGATTGGGAGGGTTTGTTCCTGCAGTTTGTCCTTTCCCAGGGTCTGAGCTTTGGTTGTTGGCACCTCCGTGGGGACATTGTCCCTCAGGTGGTGCCTCCGTGGTCCCTGGAGCACCTTTAGCGTGTTTGGATTCTGAATGTGCGATCCTTGTTTTTCCTCCATGGGATTTCAGGATCTGCCCCTAAATCCAGGATTTTCTGGCTGCCCCAGAAGCTTCAGGGGCTGCTTTGGCAGAGCAGAGCAGTGTCTGTGTCTGTGTCCAGCCAGAGCAGGCTGTGCCATCCCAGCAAATGGCAATGGGAATGGAGGGTTGGGAACTCTCAGACGGGATTTTGCAGCAGGAGTTGGGAATGCTTTCCTCGAGGAGCTGCTCTGGGGTATCCTGTTGGGTGTGGGACCCAGAGCCTGCAGGACGTGCCCGCTCTTTTTAACCCCACTTCATTGCCAGTTCTTATTCCCACTGGGATCTTTAGGCCTGTGTGACAAGAGCAGGGGGAATTTTGTTTTCCCTGTTGGAATTTGAGCATTATTCCAGTACGAGCCCGGTTCTCCCGTGGGCTGAGTTCCATTAACGTGGCCCTGCCCTCTCCCGCAGCGGCTCCGACGGAACGGCTGTGGAGACGCTTCCCGTGGCCGAATCCGGGACGTCCAGTGCCCCCCAAGCCCGGAACAGCGCGGCCACGCACACGGATGGGCACCAGAGAGTGGCCACTGCTGTCACAACTGCCACAGAAACAGCCACGAGAGACAGGTGAGGGCACAGTCCTGGAATGTTTGGATGGGAAGGGACCTCAGAGCCCCTCCAGTGCCAGCCCTGCCATGGCAGGG
>NW_024580992.1:20131-28198 GCF_017639235.1 Corvus kubaryi
CCCTCTGCAGCTCTCCTGGAGCCCCTTTAGGCCCTGCAAGGGACTCCAAGCTCTCCCTGGCTGAACATTCCCAGCTCTCAGCCTGTCCCCATAGCAGAGATGCCCCATCCCTCTGATCACCTTGGAAGGACTTGGAACCAGACAGGCTTTAGGGTCCCTTCCCACCTAAGCCATTCCCTGACTCCATGCTGCTTTTCCATGTAATACTCAGTGAGGGACTGGGAGGAATTTCTCCGTAGGGAGCTGAGAACTTCACCCAGCAGGCAAAACACAACCAGAGGGAGGGGCTCAGGTTCCACCAGGAAGACACATTGCCAGGAGGGATGGAGGAGGCTTGGGGGGCTTTCCCAGCGTGTGCCTTGTCCCTAAGGCTGCTCCCCGGGTGTCCCTGCAGGAACGACGAGGCCTTGCCCTGCGCCGAAGCCACGTTGAACGGCCCCGCTTGATGCCGCCGCCGCCGCCCCGGGACGTGTGTGAGCCAGGCCAGGCTGCTCCCTGGTGATGCAATTTGTCAATTCTTTTTTTTTTTTTTTTCATTTTAATTTTATTTTTTAATAAATGCTGCATTGATGAGAGCGAGCTGGCGTTCAGGACCAGACACGCAGATCCAACACCACCGATCCGTTCGGAAAGACACTCGGCATTGTCGAAATGTAGCATTGAGTTCAGTCCTCACGGGAATGACGGGCTCTTTCCAAGCCTTCTGCCTGATTTGAGTTGTCCCCTTCCCCGTCCCCCTGGTTTTTGTTTCGGATTTGGGGTTCAGTCCTGTTTTCCCAGTGTTATTGCACACAGTATTCAGCTTCTCTTGGGAAGGTAGCAGGTCCAGCGGCGGGCCGGGGCCGTGCACAAATCCCGCAGCCGTGTGACCAAAGTTCCTGATGGAGCTGTCCTCGGGCAGCCTTTGCACCGCTTTGTAGAGCAATAAAGCCTTACCAGAAACATTTCACAGGAGGAGGAGGAATGCCAACACTTCGCGGGAGGGAGCAGGGAGGGCTTGGATTGGAGTGGCAGGGCCGAGGCTGGGGCATGTCCCCAGCCAGAGCCAGGGAGTGTCCAGGGGAACGGGGTGTCCCTGCATTCCAGGGACTGCTCCGGGCTCTCCATGGACACGGGGGGGGTCAGGGCAGGATCTGCACTGGGTCAGAGGTGGCCTCTCCTGCCAATGTCCGTGTTGGCCGCAGGGGGATCCTGCCCACGAGGAGGTGACCAGGGGTTCGCTGGCTCTTTGGAGAATGAATTAATGTATTTGCAAATGATGATGGAAATCCTTTTTCTGTTTGTTTTGTTCTGTTTTTAAAGTTTTTAATGGATGCAGGAACAGCAACACTTTTGCACTTTGTACCTGGTGATGACAGCGTTGGAAGGGACACGGCTGCAGCCGTGCCCGCCCGGGGGAGACACGGAGAGCCCTGGGGGACACCCGGGTCCCTCGGGGCAGGGCGAGAGCAGGGCCAGGTGAAGGGAACACCTGGAGCTGGGATGTGCCCAGGCTGGAGCCCTGCTCCCAGGAATGCCGTGCTGGTGCCAGGCTCTGAGCTTGCTGCCAGCCCAGCCTGGGGGGCACACGGGGGCACTGGAGGGGTTGGGCCACCTGGGGCAGCTCAGCTGGAACCCCCTGGCAGGTGGAATCCGGGGAAATCCTTCCCTTTGGAGCAAAAGCTAGAGCTTGGCACACAGGGAGCCAAGCAGCTGCTTTGGGATGCATTCCCGAGGGTGGGAAGTAGCTCACATTCCCAGCAGAGGCGGCCTGGCCAGGCCCTGGCCGCCCGGAAATCCTTTCCTTGTGCTGTGGGGTCGGTGCCCATGGAGTGCCCTTACCTGGGCTGGGAGGGGAACGCGGTGTTCCCGCTGTGGGGCTGGGGCTGCTCCGCTGGGTCCGTGTCCGACAGCGCCAATCCCGCAGCCCCGGCTCAGCCCTGTGTGCCCAGGTCAGTTCTGCTCAGAGGGAAAAGGGGCTGGATCCCAGGAACTGGGATGCTGCAGGTTACTGGGATGCTGCCAGTTACTGGGGCTGTGGGCCACTCGTGTGCTGCCAGCAGGGCTGGGCTGTCCCCCAGCCCCAGTTGCTCTGGAATCAGATGGCACAGGGCTCTCGTTCTGGAAGTTTTCACTCACTCCGTGTAATTTAAAATTAATAATTTAAAGTTAATTGCACTGGGAGGGAAAAAAAATCTCACTTTGTGCTTTGCTTTCCCCGCTTGGTGTTCAGGGATCAATCCCACTCCCAGGCAGGACTCTCAGACGGGATCAGTGGCTTTGAGGTCCTGACTGGAGACACATTCAAGTCTTAATTTTCCAAGGATTGGTGCTAGAGTTCTGCTGGACATCGGCTTCCCCTCGGGCATTCTTGGGACCCCAGACGCGATTCTATGGAAGCTGAAGGATCCCTGTGCTGGTGCAGCCAGGTTGGATCCGGGGGATGCTGGGTGCTCTTCCAGCTGTTCCCTCTGCTTGCCCCGGGAGCAGCTGTGCCCAGATCCGTTTGGGATCGGGAGAGGAGGGGAATGTCCTCAGCAGGCACAGCTGGGATCCCTTCCCATCGGAGCAGTGCTCTGGGTGGGGTGGGGCCACAGAGGGGTCCCCTCCCGTGGCCCGAGGGACAGGACAGGGCCACCACCCCCGGAATGCTGAGCTCTGGGAGCAGTGGTTCCACCTGGACAGGGCTGGGGCAGCAATAACCCCGCGGTGTCTCCCAGAGGATCCGTGCCTTCCGCTGCAATTCCAGCCTGGCGTTCCTCAGCTTAGGCTTCGAGTCTCTGAGTGTCAGCGAGAGCTTTAATAATAATAATTGTATTAATAATAATGATTAGAATAATAATATCCTTGGGCATATCCAATCCGAACACAGCCCGTTACTGGGACTCGTTACGGGTTCATTTATTGCTTTGTGCTCAGACACATCACTGGGGCTTGGCCACACCTGTGGAGATGCACAAATTCCGTGGCTTTGTGCCCGTGGATGATCCCTCCACAGTCAGGATTGAGGCTCTCAGTTCATTCCACCTCTCCACTCCCCTGGGATTGCTCTTCCCACAGCCAGGGGCTGATCCAGAACCAATTCCTGCTGCTTGGGCTGCCGGGGTTTGCAGCTCCCAACAGATCAGAGCCAGTTCCTTACCTGGCTCCAGTGGTTTTGTGGGGAAACCAGGAACAGAAAACCCTTCTAAGGCAGAGTTTCCCATCCCTCCGGAGGCACAGTGGGCGGGTGGGGGTTGGAGTGTCCCACGTGGGGTTTTCCCTCTCCCAGGAAGAGCTTCCCGGGGCTGGAGCAGGATCTTTGGCTTCTGAGGATGGAATTCCTTGTCCCCCATCCCTTCATCCCCCGGCCTTGCCCAGCTCCGTGTCCGAAGGCTCTCCCCACATCCTGCTCCATGCTTCCCTCCTGCCTCGTGTGCAGTGCTTGGAACCTTCCATATCCACAGGGTGTCCGTGGTGCTGGGATTGCCCCTGGGGCTGCTGAGTGTGCGGATGGACGCAGGCCTGTGTAATTCCATGGATATTTATCCGCACACACTTGGATCTTGTGACAAAGCCAGGAAGGAGACTCTGGGAGCACAAGGGGCTGCAGTTTTCTCTCTGCACAGCTCCAGGATAGAGACCAAAACCAGCAAGGCCAAGTTACTGGGGAATGATTCTGGAATGTTCCATTCAGGGCTCTGCCTGCCTGGGCATCGATCCAGGGATCCGGTGATCCCACTGGATCCGGGGATCCCGCTGTGCTGACTGCCCCACACTGGGATGGGAGAGAGGGAGGGGAGGGGCTCTTGTGCACAGTTAAACCTCATCAGTGTGGCCAGTCCCCTTCAAGCTGCACCCGCCACCCCGAAGGGCAGCCAGCAAGGAACATTCCCGCAGCAATTCCAGTCAAAAACTTCCCTGAAGCAGAATTCCTGCTTCCCTTGGGGCATAGCAGTCAGGCAGGCAAAATCCCGGCTGCTTTTTGGGATCCTGCGCCCTCAGCGAAGCCTGAGGGAAGCTCTCTGAGCATCCCAAGGCTTTGCTGCCCTTGGGATGGAATCCCAAGGTTTCATCCCAAGGGTTCATCAAGAACATCTCTTTGGAGAGCTGCAGGCGGGCAGGGAATGGAAACCCGGGGGGTGCAGATTGGGAAAAAAGGAAAAAAATTACCAAAACAATGGCAAAGGGCCAAGTGCTGCCCTCAGTGTCTGCTCCAGAGGGCTCGGGCATCCCCGTTTCCACATTCCCCAGCAAAAGGTTTGGAGCAAAGGTGCAGGGACATTCCCAAAGAACATATCTCAAGGAAGTATCATTTAAATTACCTTCTTCTTCTGCACTGGCACCCCAGGCTCATTTTCCCCAGGGAGCTGTAATTAAAATCCTGATTCGTCAGTGGCAAACCTTGGAGCCCATCCCTGTGCCGGGGGGGCACATCCCTGTGCCAGGCACTCGGGGTTTGCTCCGCGCTGAGGCTCCATCGTGCTCCAGCCTGGGCTCGGTCCCTGCAGCCACCAAGCGCCTTCCTGTCCCTCCTGCCCTGCCCTGCCCTGCCCTGCTGGGGCCTTTTTTCTGGGATGGAGCCTTTCCCGGGCCAGGAGCCTTTCCCAGGACTGTCGGGTGGCGCCTCTCGGCACCGAACCATCTCCTGGAGGAATTTTGCCACCATTTATTCATCCCTTGGGGTCTGAGCCTTCTCCTTCCCCTGAGCTGACCCCATGTCCCAGTGGCCCAGGTGACTCTGCTGGGAGGCAGAGCCCCGTTCCTGCCCGGCCATCCCAAAGGGGTGGGAGAGGCTCCCACTGCCCTGGGTGCTCCCAGGGCAGCCTCAGCCCCTTCCTCGCTCTTTGCCCAGCCCGCCTTTAAATCCAGCATCGCAGCCGCTTCTCCCTGCAAGGAACCCCAATTCCAGCATCTCCTCCCGGCCCTGGGAGAGCTCTGGGAAGGGGGGGGTGAGGGAGCTCCACGGTGTGGGAATGTGGCTGTGGGCATGGAGAGTTCTCAGCTGTGGCCATCCCAGACCAGTACAAACCAGTCGGACTGGAGAGTTCTCCTCTGCTGGGGCCACCACAGGCCTTGAACGCCCAGCCCCTTGGGGACCCCCATCCTGAGGGGACCCTGCTGCTCGCAGCGGCCGGGCTGGGAATGGATTGATCGGGAAAACCGGAGTGTGGTGCTTAGTGAAGGGCTCGGGCTGTGTCCGGGGCGTGTCCGGGGCGTGTCCGGGGTGTGTCCAGGGTGTGTCCACGGTGTATCCAGGGTGTGTCCGGGCTGTGTCCGAGGTGTGTCTGAGGTGTGTTCGGGCTGTGTCCGAGGTGTGTCCGGGGTGTGTCCGGGATGTGTCCAGGGTGTGTCGGAGGTGTGTCCCGGGTGTGTCCGACGTGTGTCCGGGGCGTGTCAGGGGTGTATCTGGGATGTGTGCGAGGGGTATCCGGGGTGTGTCCGGGGTGTGTCCGAGGTGTGTCCAGGATGTGTAAGGGATGTGTGCGAGGTGTATCCAGGATGTGTTGGAGGTGTGTCCGGGGTGTGTCCGAGGTGTGTCCAGGATGTGTCCAGGGTGTATCGGAGGTGTATCTGGGGTGTGTCCGGGGTGTGTCCGAGGTGTGTCCGAGGTGTATCCGGGGTGTGTAAGGGATGTGTGTGACGTGTGTCCAGATGTGTCCGAGGTGTGTCCGGAGTGTGTCCAGGGTGTGTCCGGGATGTGTCCCAGGTATATCCGGGATGTGTTGGAGGTGTGTCCGGGGTGTGTCCGGGCTGTGTCCGGGCTGTGTCCAAGGTGTGTCCGAGGTGTGTTTGGGCTGTGTCCGAGGTGTGTCCGGGATGTGTCCAGGATGTGTCTGAGGTGTGTACGAGGTGTGTCCGAGGTGTGTCAGGGGTGTGTCTGGGCTGTGTCCAAG
Source organism: Corvus kubaryi (assembly GCF_017639235.1). Taxonomy (NCBI): domain Eukaryota; kingdom Metazoa; phylum Chordata; class Aves; order Passeriformes; family Corvidae; genus Corvus; species Corvus kubaryi. Next base: position 25,987 of record NW_024580992.1, read on the forward strand.
GTGTATCCAGGATGTGTCCAGGGTGTGTCAGAGGTGTGTCCAGGATGTGTCCGAGGTATATCCATGTGTTGGGGGTGTGTCAGGGGTGTGTCCGGGGTGTGTCCGACGTGTATCCGGGATGTGTTGGAGGTGTGTCCAGGATGTGTCGGGGGTGTGTCCGGGGTGTGTCCGGGATGTGTCCGAGGTATATCCAGGATGTCTGAGGTGTGTCGGGGGTGTGTCGGGGGTGTGTCAGAGGTGTGTCCGGGATGTGTCCGAGGTATATCCAGGATGTCCGAGGTGTGTCCGGGGTGTGTCGGGGGTGTGTCGGGGGTGTGTCCGGGGCGTGTTGGGGGTGTGTCCGGGGCGTGTCCAGGCTGTTTCCAGGCTGTACAGGCTGTGCCCGTCTTCCCAGTGTCCTGTCCCTCGAGAACTGGCTGTGAACTGGTTTAACTGGGCCTCACTGGGCTCCGTGCTGTCCCCAGAGAATTCCCTGTCTCCTCATCCCCGCCTGCCTCCGCGCACGTCGGCATTGGGAGCTCTTCCTGCCATTTCCCGTTCCCGCTCTCCTGGCTCCGTCCGGTGCTCTCCTCCCCATCCCGCCCTGCTCCTTCCCCTGCTGCCGGGGAGGCAGGAATGTGCCCCCCTGGAATCCCGGCTGTGTCCAGGACGGAGCCACCGGGGCAGGGCAGGGCTGGAGGCTCCCTGGGAGCTCCCGAAGCTCAGCCCTTGGAATTGTGTGTGCTGGTGCGGGTGCAGCCAGGTGTCCCCATGGAAAACCGGGGTGCCAGCGTTCGGCTGTGACTGTTCTCCCTTGGATTCGGTGTCAGGATTTTCCCCTTTGCTCTGCCGAGATTGGATTTGGGACTGTGGCATTCCCAGTCCAGAATCGGCTCTGGAATTTGGCAGCGTTAATTAATCACCTGTGTTAATTAATGACATGTGGCAGTGGCAGGAGTGGCATGATGCCCTTGGAGTGTTGGATCAGCTCCAGCAATGTCAGTGAAAATCTGAAATCCTTTGGAAAATGGGTTGGATCAGTTCCCGTTGGTTTCGTCCTGGATAACGTTTCCGACTTTATCAGGAATGCTGTTGGGTTTGGGCTGGGATTGTGGTGTTTGATCCTGGTTTTTTCCCTCCGTGGTGGAACGTTCTGGCAAACCCAAGGAGTTTTCCAGGCATATTTAGGGCTCAACTTTGGGACAAACAAACGGAAAAGGAACAATTTGGCTCCTTCCCGGTGGCATCGCTCCTCTGAACCTCTCTTACCTCATCCAGCAAGGGCTCCCGCCTGGATTTGTACAGAATTCCCGGTATTCCCTGGTGGTCCTCACCTCTCCCAGCAGAGAGTGGGATATTCCCATGGGAAGTGTATTTTTGTATTTGGTGCTGACGGGAAGAGAGGGATTTTCCTCTCTCCCGGAATTCGGGGCTTTTCTAGAGGGCAGAGCCTTCCCTTCTATTTTTGATTCCCTCAAATTCCTTGGACAGATGGAAACGAGGAGAAAATCTTTTCTCCTGTAATTTTGATGCTCAGAGGTAGTTTTGCAGAACTTTGTAGGAATTCTGGGAATGCCGTAGGGATTCCCCTGCTGGGTTTGGTGTCTGTGGCAGCGAGGGCGCTGCCGGAGGCTCCCCGTGGCCGGATCTCATGGATCCAGACGTGGAATGGAACTGCCCACAGGCACAGCAAATGTCCTCGGAGACCTTCTCTCCATGGAAATGCTTCTCCCACTCTCCGCTTTCCCAGAGTGCTGCTGGAGAACCTTGGAGTGCTGGGATTGGGGCGGGGAAGTTCGGCTGCTCCGCCCCAGAGCCCGGAGCTGGGCCTGGAGTTCCCTTCTTCCACGGTCCTCGCGTGCCTTCCGTGTCCTCCTGTGAATTCCTGGCTCCTTGGAGTCATCCCTTGCAGTTCCCTGATCCTCACATCTGTTCCATGGTCCTTGCAGTTTGTCCTTGCAGCTGTTCCCTGGCCCTGCTGTGCTTTCCCTGCTCCCTGCAGCCGTTCCCTGCTCCTCACCTCCCTGCTTCCCACACCTGGCAGTGACTGCACGGACACTTGAGCTCTTGCTCTGCTCCTCTCTCTCATCCCAGGAATGTTCAAACTCCAATCTGCGGCTGACTGGCCACGGCAGAATCTGGAAAAGTGGCTTTGTGTGGAAAATCCCCTTCCCTTCCCTTCCCTTCCCTTCCCTTCCCTTCCCTTCCCTTCCCTTCCCTTCCCTTCCCTTCC
>NW_024580992.1:28298-36405 GCF_017639235.1 Corvus kubaryi
CATCCCATTAATTTGCAGTTCATTCCATGGATTGCATCACATCCCTGCAATCCCCATCCCTCCCTCCCCTGGCTCCGGACCTGCTGCAGCTTTCCCAAAAAAGGTTTTTCTCCCTCGGATCCAGGAGCTGTTCCAGGGCGCTGAGCACAGTGGCAGCTCCAGAGCAATCCCAGTGCCTTGGATTTAGTCTGGAAGGAGCCCTCTCTTCCCATTCCAGCTTGGATCCTGGTCCATCCCAGATCGCAGGAAACAGGGAAGGAGAATGTCCTGTGCCCGAGCCCATGGATAACAAACATTCCCAATCCCGCTGTTCCGAGTGCCTTAAATCCATCCCAATCCCAACAAGGGATTTCTGTTCCCTGTGCTCTTCCCCCTACACCTCCCAACTCCTTATCCCAGTTAGCCCATCCCAGTATCCCAGTTAGCCTATCCCAGTCCATCCATCCCAGTATCCCAGTTAGCCCATCCCAGTATCCCAGTTCATCCATCCCTGTACCCCAGTTAGCCCATCCCAGTATCCCAGTTCATCCATCCCAGTATCCCAGTTCATCCATCCCTGTACCCCAGTTATCCCATCCCCGGTGTCCCCCAGCTGCAGTTCCCACTCCAGCGGGATTTGCTCCCTGGGAGCTTCCCCAGGGACCCCCAGGGCCCCTTCCCTGGACTTCCCTGCATTCGGGATGTGAGGATGATGGTTGGGAACGGGGCCCTGTTAGAATTCCACAGAACAGAAGGAGAACGTCCTTTGGGAATCCTCAGCTCCCGGGGTTCCCTCTGGGGCCGTGCGGGGCTGTATCCCAGTTGTGGATCCTTTCCCAAGGGATAACGTGGGGCAGGAGCGGGAATTCTGCATCCATTTCCTGTCTGCTCCAGACTGATCCCAGACTCCGGCCTGAGCACCGGAGCTGTCCCCGAGTGGGACAGAAACTGGGCTTAAAACTGCCAGAAATAAGGATTATTCCCGATTTTCTGATGGAATGGAATTAATGTTTAATTCCAAATATTTTATTATTTAATGGAATTTAACTGAAAACTTCCTGGGCCTGTAAATATTTCCCCCTTGTGGAAGATGAACATTCCCCCGCTGGATCTGGGGGCTTTGGGAATGGAAAGGGATTTTCCTGCCAAGCAGTCCCAGAGAAATCCCTGATGAGCTTTTCCCTCTTAAAATTGTCCCTCCCTTCGCTGGCAGCCATGGCAGAAAAGCGGGAATGTTCCAAGCTCCCACTGCTGGGATCCAAACTTCAACCGGACCCTGGCCCAGAGGGAGTGGCGGGAGTCAGGAATTCCCTGCGGTGGGTTGGGATTTCCCTGGTTTGGATTCACCCTTTCCCTGTTCCGAACCATCCCATCCCTGGCTGGGATCCCAGGAGGCACCGCGGGGCCGGAGCCGGGCGGGCGCTGCCGGAGCAGCCGGACTTCCCGCATGGATTTATGGCCAATTCAGGAACAGGACCTGACCCCCACCCCCCGTAGCCATTCCCAGTTCCCAGGGGAGCCGGAACCTTTCCCGTGGGTTCCCCGTTTGGCTGAGGCCGGGACTCGAGGGTTGGACCGTGACAAGGAGAGACCTTGGGATTAAAATCCTTGGGATTTCAGGGAAGGAGGTGGTTGGTTTCCGCCCCAGCCTTGGGGACAGGCAGGAGCATTCCAGAGGTGATGGATCCATGGAATGAGGGCTGCGGGGACACTGGGACAGGCGGGGGCATCCCGGGGGCGGCAGCAGGAGCTGCTCCGAGCGTGTCCCTGGCTCCTCCTTCCCTCCCTGCGCTCCCATTCCCAATGTTTGCTGTAAATAGGGAATATTTATATAAATTTATTGCAGAGATTTCTAAACTCGCCCGAATCCCGTTTTTCCCAGAGCTTTTGGCTTTGCTGGGAACTCCTGGAGCAGGAGATTTGCACCTTCCCAGTGGGCTCCGGCGTCGGTACAAATCAATCCAATCCCAATCCCAGGTACTGGGCAGGGCTGGGAATTCCGGGAGTCCCAGGGCTGGGAACAGAGCGACTCCTTGCCTTTATTTTATGCCGGTTCCATTTCTCCGGGCGGGAGAGGCCGTTCCAGGCTGGAGCCGGCCTGGGCTGTCCCTGGCGCTCTCGGAAGAGGTTCTGGACTTTCCTTGTTCCTGTCTTTGCCTTCCATGTCCGACCCGGATGCGGTGGCAGTTGAGAGGAATTTGGGTGGAAATGTTGAGTTTTCCAGACATTTTCCTTGATGTGACGTTTTCCAAACCTTTCCTTTACCCTGCCCCGAGCCTCGGGATCCGCGGGGGCGATCCCTGCCGGCACATCCCGATCCCCGGCGCTTCCCGGTGGTTTTCCTGCACGGGTCCTGCACGGTCAATTTGCTCCGGCAAATCCCTCCCTCCGTAGCTCCGCTTCCCGCCCAGCCTCTCCCGTCCATCTGCCCTCGGAATATTCCATGTTTGCTGTTGAGTTGGAGCCTCTGGAGTCGCTTTTCCAGGGCTTTTCCGTCCCTTCCAGGGGCTGGTTGGGAACATTCGGCTCTGACTGTTAGCACAATCCATGGATTCACCCCCTGGAAACCCCGGCGCCGCCTCCGGCCAAAGGACCCCGAATTCCGGTTTGATCTAAAATGACCCAGGCCAGGCTGTTTGTCGGGAATAATTCCGGATCTCCGGGAGAGCCGGAGCCTCTGGGACCACAGCGGTGCCCGGAGCCAGCAGGGCCATCCCGGCGTGTCCTGAAGGAGCGGATTCCGTCCGGGATGTGTGGCCATCCCGGTGGGATATGTGTCCATCCCAGGGGCTCCGTGCCCATCCCAGGCCGTGCCTGGCTCCTGGCCTTGGCTCATTTTGGGAAAAGGCCTTGGGAATGGCACCTCTGCCGTCCCCACGTCCCAGCTGAGGCAGAGCTGATTCCAGGCTGTGGGATGGGAGCGGAGCCTTCCCTGAGCACCGGAGATCCCATAAATCCAACAGCTCGAGGGGGGGATGGGGGTTCATGGATTCGGGAATGTTGCAGTGGGGGTCGCCAGCCCGAGCCCGGATTTTCAGCGTCGCTCCGCTCCTCCTGTTCCCGCTCTTCCAAAATCCCGCCGCGGTGTCCCGAGCTGGGTCTCCCTGAACATCTGCGCTGGCACGGGGGGCATCCCGGCAGTTCCCGAGGGATGGGGGTGCCCCGGCAGGAGCAGCGAGCGGGGGGGACTCGATGCCTTCATCCACAACCACCGGCCCCGCAAAGCAATAAAACCACGGAGGGGCCGCGGGGAGATGCCGGGATCCGCTCCCGGCCCGGCGCGGGGCGGGCAGAGGGCGGTGCCGGGGGAGCCTTCTCACGATGCCAACTGCCCTTAAACGTGGGATCCGGGTCTTTGTAAGCAATGTCTGTGTATTATGTGTAAATATGAGGGACAAATTTGAAATTACTGCCTTTTCCCTGTTTATTTTTCTGAGTAATTCCAGATGTACTTTAGTCTCTCTACTGTCAAAACTTTTATATTGTAAATCTGATGCTGGTGGCTTTTTTGGTTATTTTGGGTTTTGTTTTTTGTTTTTTTTTTTTTTTTATAAAAAAGCGAAAAAAAAAAAAAAAAAAAAAAAAAAAAGAAAAGAAGAAAAAGGAAAAAAAGTCTGCATCTCTCTATGTTGTCAGTTTTAGGCTGTAAATTCCAACTATCAATAAAAGCTCAAAATTCACGTGCCGGTGCTGGGTTCCTCCGTCCTGCAGGACACGCCGAGGGTCCCGAGGGGGCTTCGGGACGGGCGGGGCCGGGACCGGGAGCGGGGCTGAGCCGGGAGCCCCCGGTGCCCGCGGGCGGAGCCGGCCCGGGCTCAGCCCCGGAGCTGCCGCAGGGTCCCCGTGACCCCCGGGCGGGGCCTTCCCCGCTGGCATCGGGACGGGAACGTTTGGGGTCCCCGTCCCTTCCGCCCGAACCATTCCAGGGTTCCCGGTGCCTGCCCGGTGCTGGGAGCGCCGAGCGCACGGCGGGGCCGGGGCAGGAGGGAGGGCCCGGGCCCAAAGCTGCCCCTGCCCGCAGCCCCGGCGAGCGAGCGCAGGGCGGTGACCGCACGGCTCCGCCAGGGCTGCTCCCGGCGCAGCCGCCAGCACCGGGATCCCCCGGAAAAGCGCAGCCCCGGGAGGCGGCTCCGCTGCTCGGGGCCACCGCAGAGCCCGGGGAGGCCACCGGGGAGCGGCCCAGGGGAGCCCAGCCCTGCCCCCCGGGGCCGCGGCTGCCCCTCCTTCCCTCCTTGCCCAGCAGCAGCAGCGTCCCTGAGGATGGAGACCGGAGGATGTTGGCGCAAAATTTGGCACAATCCGCCAGGGTTGGGATTTCCTCACAATGCAGCTGCCACAACCCAACACCCGGGAGCCAAAGCCCCTGATGGATCATGGAATCCCTGAGGCTGGAAACGCCCTCCCAGTCCAAACTCGGTGCCCGCTGCCCCACCTTGTCCCCAGCCCAGAGCCCTCAGTGCCACCTCCAGGAATTCTTTGGACACCTGCAGGGATGGGCACTCCAAAGCTCCCTGGGCAGCCCCTGCCAAGGCCTGAGCACCCTTTCCATGGGGAAATTCCTGCTGGTGCCCACCCTGCCCCTCCCCTGGCCCAGCCTGAGGCCGTTCCCTCTCTCCTGTCCCTGTTCCCTCCCTGGCTCTCCCCCCTGTCAGGCTGAAACAGTGACAGCCGGAGCAGGAGCGGGTGGGACAGAGCGGATCCAGTGCAGGACAAAGGTCCCTGTGCCAGGATGCCCCCAGGAGCTCTGCCCTGTGACACAGGGACACCGAGTCCCCGAGGACAGGAGCTGGGCCTGTCCCGTGGTGTGTCCCGAGTCTGCTGCGTTTTCCCGGTGCTCAGCGAGGCAAAAGGAGCGTCTCTCATATTAATTTTTTTATTAAATTCCGTTAGTTTTCTCTTTATAGAATAACCTTTTCCTCTAGGCACAAATACAATACAAGGACTCTGCATGTTTGACACAATGTACAGAAACTTCAATAATCTACAACTGCTCGGGTAAGTTACAAAACCTCCGTGTTACACCTGCACAGCCAGTCTGGTACAGAGAACGGGGACTGTACAAAGAGCTCTGCACGGAAATAAAATGCTGGACTTTAAAAACAAGACGGGTGGGGGGACTGGCGGAGCTGGGGGGGGTCAGTCCTGGGGGTGCTGGGGGGTCCCGGGCAGCAGTGGGGCCGCAGTGACCCCACGGTGCCTGTCTGGGGTCCCCCCACGCCGAACCCCCCAGTTCACACCAGGGCGGGGGGGGCGGGGGGGCTGCAGGAGCCGATTCTGTACCGAGAGCCCCCCTGGCACTGAGGGGCAGCAGCAGCGGGGGGGGACAGCGGGGCTGGGACAGGGACCGGGACAGGAGCTGCTCCCCTGGATCCCCTGGGCCGGGCACGGGCAGAGCACAAAGGGGCACGGGGGGGGGACTGGGGAGGGAGGAGAGCCCTGAGGAGGGGAAGGGCAGCGGGGGCGGGGGGGGTGTGTGACCTGTGCAAAGAGACCGTGCAGAGACCGGGTGGCACCTGCAGAGCCGCTGTCCCAGCCCTGTCCCAGCCCCGTGTGGCTGTGGCCGGAGGGGACCCTCATCCCGGGGCTGGTCTGGTCCCCACCCCCGGGAGGGGACAGAGGGGCACCCAGAAGGCTGCAGCGTTTGGCACCTCCCACAGAGAATGTGCCCCCGCGACAGCCAGCCTGGAGGTAGAGACTGTCCCAGCCAGGACAGGGACCCCAGCAGGACAGGGACCCCCGGCCACAGCCCGAGGAGCCTCCTGCCCGCTGGGAGCAGAGTGGCCACGGCCACATCCCCTCTGGGCACACGGAGCTAGCGCCCGCAGCATCCCAGCATTCCCAGCATTCCCGTTCCTGTGCACAGCCGGGAGCGGCTCCAGGCTGGGACGCGGGGATGGTCCCGGTGCTCCGCTGTCAGCTCTGCCACCCCCGGAGCTGCGGGTCCCGGAGCCCAGGACTCGCTCCCGGAGCGGGAGGGGCGGGGCAGGTTCCGGGGGCTCTGGCAGACATGCAAGGGGGACAGGACGAGGAGCAGGACGAGGGGCAGCTCTGCCTCCCCGGGCAGTGTGGGGTGGGGTGTGGGGCACAGGACCCCCCGCCCAGGGAGGTGGGGCGGGGCTGCGGCACACGGAGGACACGGGGTCACGACACGGCTCTGACGGGGCCGGGGGCGGGCCGGGGCCCCCGCCCGCTTCAACGCGAGGAATCCCTCCCTGTGCCACCCTGCCCCGGGACACGGCCCCGTCCCGCCCGGGCGGGCGGGCAGGAGGAAGGGCCTTTCCTCCTCTCCCTCAGTCCCGGCTCGGCCTCGAGCCCGGCGCTGCCTCTGCTCCCGCTCGGGCCCGGCAGCAGTGCCTGGAATCGCGGCTCTGCTGAGCTGGGCTCACGCGTCCGACAGGCAGCTCTGGATGCGGTCGATCCATTGCTGGGCCAGCTGCACGTCCTGGGCGCAGAAATTGTAAACTCGTTTTGTCGTCTTCAGCTGTGGGCAGAGACGGGAGGGGCTGAGAGCTGCGGCCGGAGCCGGAGCGGCCGGAGCCCGGAGTGACCGGGAGCTGCCCAGCGCCAGCCCCTTGGGGACACTCACATCGAAGAAAGCTTTCTCGTCCACCGTCTTGGGGGCCCCCATGGTGGGGGTGCCCGGGGTGATGGACTCCACGTCGGCCAGGTCGATGACCCCCTTGCATTCCGTGTCCATCCGGCTGTCGTAGTACCGCAGCTGCGGGAGAGAGGGCTGCGCTCAGGACAGGGCACGGGAGGGAGGGAGGGCATGGACGGAGGGCATGGAGGGCCAGCACGGAGCCCGGGGCCCAGCCGGTACCTGATGTTTGGTTTTATCCAGCACAAACCACCGAGGCTTCCAGGGTTTCATGAAGGCGCCTTTCTTGTATAGAGACCCCTCGTAGGACCTGCGGGGCAGGAAGGGGCCGGGAACAGTGGGGTCAGGGATGGGAACCCACCGGGATCCACGTCCTGCCCCTCGGGGAAGGATCCCCCTCCCGCCGCCGGCATTCCCAGCCCATTCCCAGCCCCGCCTGCCTGTTCTCGCTCTCGGACATCTGGAACTGGCTGTAGAGGGTGGAGGTGCTGCGGCGGGCGCCCGGCTTCCCGCTGGACGGGGTGGAGGTGCTGCTGGTGTCGCTGTCCAGGCTGAGGTTGAGTGTGGAGCCCACCCCGCTCTCCTGCAGGTACACGCCCAGCGAGCGCCGGTGGTGCGACAGCCCCGACGACATCAGCAGGGAGCTGGGGGTCTGGGGACAGGGACAGGGTGAGGAGGGACCGAGGTCCTGGGGACCCCCATCTGGGGCTGAGCAGAACCAGCACCAGCACAAAAACCAGCAGCGAACCAACCCCCAGAAGCAGCACCAAAACCAGCACCAGCCTGCCACACCCTGTCACACATCAGCCCCATCACAGCCTGTCCACACCCTGGCACAGCCCCTGGCACACACAGTCACACCCTGTGACAGCGCCTGTCACCCCTGTCACCTACCCTGCTGCCCTCCTGCCGCCCCTCCGTGCGCTGGGACGCTTTCACCTTGTCCCACGTGTCCTTCCAGCGCTCCGGGACCTGCCCCAGCTCCATCTCCAGGTTGTGCAGCTCCTGCGGGAGGGATTCTGGCATCAGCCCAGAGGGGACAGAACCCCTGGGGCCGCTGTCCCTGTCCTGGGGCCCTGCCAGGTGCCATCCCCGGGGACACCAATCCCCACCTCGAGCAGTTTGGAGATGGCGTCGGGCTCCACGCGGCTGCGGTTGTCGTAGCAGGGCCAGATGATGCGGCGCTTGCTCTGCGGGGCCGCGGTGTCCTGGCGATCCGGCTCCTCCACCGGCTCCGGCTGCCCCTGCACCAGCTCCCAGTCGTACGAGGGCCCCTCAGACAGCGTCTCCTCCATGTAATAGTCCCACACCTTCAGGTTGGAGATGTTGCTGTACGGCCTCAGCACCTGTGGGAGGGGCGGGGGCAGCTCAGAAAGGGTGGCGGGGCCAGGCTGGACATTCCCAGCCGGGCCAAAGGGACAACGTGTCCACACAGAGTGTTGGGAGTGTCCAGCCTGGAGAGGAGAAGCTCCAGGGAGAGCTCGGAGTCCCTTGCAGGGCCTAAAGGGGCTCCAGGAGAGCTGCAGAGGG
>NW_024580992.1:36805-37492 GCF_017639235.1 Corvus kubaryi
CCTGCCATGGCAGGGCTGGCACTGGAGGGGCTCTGAGCTCCCTTCCCGGTGGCAAATCCCAGCTCCAGCCGCTCCTGCAGGGAGGATTCCGGGGTGCTCCCAGCCCCTCCAGGTGCCCCCAGCTCTCACCTCGCCATCCTCAGGGGCGTACAGGTAGTTGAAGAAGATGGGAGCTTTCTTGTTGAGGCGGTCGATGTAGTCCCAGATGGATTTGGAGACCTGCTGGCCCTTCCGCTCGCCCTTCTCCTCGTACAGGAGCCCTGGGGGACAGAGGGGACACCGGGTGTGACCGGGGGCACAGGGCCGGTGCCACCCCTGCCCCACACGCCGCCCTCACCCAGCTCGATGCGCTCGTAGTCGGAGTCCAGCAGGAATGTCCGGAAGCGGTTGGAAATGTAGTGGTAGCTGAGGAACTTCAGGTAGTACTGGCTGAACTCGAACTCCATGGGGAACTGCAGGTGGATCTGTGGGGACAGCCACAGAGAGCCCCGGATCACCCTGGGATCCACGGCCACGGAGAGCCCCAGATCACCCTGGGATCCACGGCCACGGAGAGCCCCGGATCACCCCAGGATCCATGGCCACGGAGAGCCCCGGATCACCCTGGGATCCATGGCCATGGAGAGCCCCAGATCACCCCGGGATCCATGGCCACGGAGAGCCCCAGATCACCCTGGGATCCATGGC
>NW_024580992.1:37502-40911 GCF_017639235.1 Corvus kubaryi
GGGATCCATGGCCACGGAGAGCCCCAGATCACCCTGGGATCCATGGCCATGGAGAGCCCCAGATCACCCTGGGATCCATGACCATGGGCTGGGCTGGGATCCAGACCCCCCAGCTGCCCCAGGAGCGCTCCTGGGGTTTTGGGGTCCTGGGGGGTGACCAGGGTGTCCTGGTGGGTGCTTGGGGGTCCCACTGGGCACTCTGGGGTCCTGCTGGGCACTCAGGGACTCGGTGGGCACTGGGGGGTCCCCTGTCCCAGGTGCCAGGGCTCACCTGGTGCACACAGTCCAGGAACTGGAGGAAGATGGGGGCGAAGCCGCTGCTCTGCCCCGCCAGGGTCTGGGCGCCGCGGTGGCTGAAGCGGTGGCCGAAGGACAGCCACTCCTTCTCCACCAGCAGCCGGAAGCCCTCCAGCGTCCGGTAGTAGGGGTCGGACAGGAGCTGCACCAGCGACACCACCTGCGGGGACAGGGGGCTTGAGGGGCTGCGGGGAATGGCCACGGGGCCACCCCGGCCACCGCCGGGCTCTCACCTGGGTGGTGATGTCCCAGCCGTCCTCCAGACTGACCAGCACGGACGAGCCCGTGTCCAGCAGCTCCACCACCAGCACCGAGATCTGCAGGATCTTGTGGATCTGCCAAGAGCAGCACCAGGAGTGAGGAGGGCGCAGGAACTGCGGGGCGGGTGCTGGGGCCGTGTCCCCTTCTCTGGAGTGAGGCCACGCTCGGGGTCACAGGGGCCACCACCCTGCGCTGGGACACGGCAGCAGGGACAGGGGGCCCTCACCCCCTCCAGAGTGGGACCCCTCCCACGGCTCCACACTGGGACCAGTCGCCCCGGGCTGCTGCCCCAGCTCCTCCTGGCCACGCTGGCTCTGCCCTGTCCCAGCCCCTCCGGAGCATCCCGCGGGTCCTGCCCGGCATCCCCGGCCGGCAGCTCCGTCCAGCACCACGGAGCTGAGCCCTGCACTGTCCCACCCTCGTCCCCCACACCCACCCGAGTGTCCCCAGGGTGTCCCAGCGCTGCTCTGCACAGGGCACTGGAGCCCGGCCGGGAGCTCAGGCCCCCCCGGGCTGGGGTCACTGAGTCAGCAGCAGCGATGGCTGATGGGCCGGAGAGCCCCGAGGTGGCAAAGAGCAGGTGACGATCCCCGAGACCATCACCCGGTCACTCCCCTGGTGGAAAAACTCGGCTATTTGAGATACCTTTCTTACTGCTGTAAAGGAAAAGCCTCTCCCACAGCTCCTCGCGAATTGTGCCCTCAGCCCCCGACGCTGTTGGAAGGAAACTCCCTCTCCCAGCAGCCGCGCACCTGAGCCGCTCCCCGCTCCGCCCTTCCCTGCGCACACTGGTTCCCTTCCCTGCTCCCGCCTTTGTTCGGCCCCGTGCCCTCACAGCGCTGGCTCTGTGACCCTACACAAAGCACATTTCGGGTGTGCTGCCTCCTCTTCACCCCTGGTCCCTCCACCGTGGGATTTGCCATGCCGAGGGCCCTCCTCGGCTCCTTATCTCGGTGACGTGGAGCTGTCTGGCCTGAGAGTGTGTGTGTGTCACCGGTGCTCAACCAGCAGAAAGGAGAAGCGAGCTAGTGGCCATAGGGCCGCACCCGAGGGGTCTCTTGCCCGAGACGCTTTTGGGGAAAACAGCAGCGAACTCCCTGTCGCCCCAACGCCCGCACTCTGTCACCCCAGGACAGGGCAGGGCCGGGTCCGGCTGCGGGGAGGACTGACCTGGGACAGCCACTCCGACTCCTCCAGGGAGCGCAGGTAGGCCACGCTGGGGTCGCTGGAGGGGCAGCCGGGCACGCAGGCCTTCATCAGCTTCTTGAAGCTGGCCTTGACCTGGCGCACGTCGAACACCTCGATGGGCACCACCTCCCAGTGCTGCAGCGGGTCCGGCTTCACGCCCTGCGGAGGGACAGCACGGCCTGGGCTGGCCTGGGGTGCCCTGAGCCACTGCCACCCTCGGGATCAGGGAATTCTTTGGATTGGAAAAGCCCTCGGAGACCATGGAGCACAACCGTTGCCAGCACTGCCAAGGCCACCACTGCCCCTGTCCCCAAGTGCCACATCCACAGGGGTTTTAAATCCCTGCAGGGATGGGCACTCCAAAGCTCCCTGGGCAGCCCCTGCCAAGGCCTGAGCACCCTTTCCATGGGGAAATTCCTGCTGGTGCCCACCCTGAGCCTCCCCAGCCCAGCCTGAGGCCGTTCCCTCTCCTCCTGTCCCTGTTCCCTGCCAGCAGAGCCCAACCCCCCCGGCTGCCCCCTCCTGTCAGGGACTTGTGCAGAGCCACAAGGTCGCCCCGGAGCCTCCTTTGCTCCAGCCTGAGCCCCTTTCCAGCTCCCTCAGCCGCTCCTGGGGCTCCAGACCCTTCCCAGCTCCGTCCCTGCCCGTGGTGGCCGTGCCGGGCGTGTCACCTTCAGCTGGGACTTGTCCCCGATGATGTAGAGCGAGGCGCGGTGCTGCCGCAGGAAGGAGGGCTCGGCGGGGGTCCCGTTGTGCTGTGTCCCCAGCAGGTCCTTCCCTGCCAGCCGGGACCCGATCTCCACGTTCAGGGCGTAGCTGCTCATGCGGCCGCTGGCCCGGATGCTGCCCCACTTCCCTGCGGGATCGGGGCGGGCTCAGGACGGGGCCGGGGCTCGGGGGCTGCGCTGGCCCCACGTCCCCAGCCGGGGGGACCCGTCAGGGGGCACATGCCAGGGAGGTGCTGGGCACCAGGTTTGCTTTGGCTCCTTCTCCCTCTGGGTGCTGCAGGAATTCCTGCCCGCTGGATTCCGGCCCCGGCGGCTCCGTGTCCGTCACTGTCACACCGCAACCGGCGTCACCAGGCGCTGCCACCCGCACCGCGGCCCTGCCCGCCGTGCCACAGCCCCGCCACCACTGCACCCCCGCCCGGCACCCGCAGAGCCCCAGGAGCCCAAAGCAAACCTGGCGGAGGCTGCCCGGTACTCACCGTGCCCGTGGCACACCTGGAGCAGCACTGGGGCTCGGGGGGGGTTACTGGGGTTACTGGGATTAGTGGTGTGGGGGCAGTGAGTGGGGGGTCAGTGGTCAGTCACACCCGGCCGGCTCGGGCGCGTCCGTACCTCGGGGCGTCTCGCGGCCCTTCGGCGACGCGCACTTGGGGGAGGACAGGGTGATGACCCTGGCTCTGTGACCCAGCCCTGGGGGCACAGGACGAAAGTGACCTCAGCAAGGGACAGGGACGGAGCCATGGACAGGGAATGGGATGGAGGCGATGGCGCCGGAGGCTGCGGCAGGGCCCTCCCTCCCTCCCTGCGGCCGCGGCTCCAAGGAGCACCTGCTCTTCCCAGGGATCATCACCTGCTCTTCCCAAGGATCATCACCTGCTCTTCCCAGGGATCACCTGCTCTTCTCAGGGAATCAGCTGCTCTTCCCAGGGATCACC
>NW_024580992.1:40921-46555 GCF_017639235.1 Corvus kubaryi
ATCACCTGCTCTTCCCAGGGATCACCTGCTCTTCTCAGGGAATCACCTGCTCTTCCCAGGAATCACCTGCTCTTCCCAGGGATCATCACCTGCTCTTCCCAGGGATCGTCACCTGCTCTTCTCAGGGATCATCAGCTGCTCTTCCCAGGGATCACCTGCTCTTCTCAGGGAATCACCTGCTCTTCCCAAGGACCATCACCTGCTCTTCCTGGGAATCAGCTGCTCTTCCCAGGGATCATCACCTGCTCCCCCCAGGGATCATCACCTGCTCCCCCCAGGGAAGCATCTACTCTACGAGAGCTGCCCAGGGCCGGGGGTCTCAGCGAGGCCCCCAGGCAGTGCCCCCGCCCCGTCCTCACCTCCACGGCTCAAAGTCCCAGGCCCTTCGTCCTTCCCTCCCATCACCTGCTTCATGAGCGATCCCAGCTTAGGCTGCTGCCTCTTGTCGGAGAAATCTGCAGCACCAAGAGAACGTCAGCTCCCGAGGGCCCCCAGAGCCGGGGCAGGGGCCGGGAGGAAGCGGCAGCAAGCGGGACCCCGGGATGCGGAGCCAGCGCGGGAAGCACCGTCCAGCTGGAGCCACGGAAAACCTGGGGCAGGCCTGGGGGAGGGGGCTCGGCCCCCAGCCCACGGTGGGGTCACCCTGTGCCAGCCCCAGAGCCGGGCTGAGCCCCCTGCTCCAGCCACGCTCCAGCCACGTCCCCCCAAACTGGGGAGAGGCCTCGGAGCAGCTGTCGGAAATTCTCCCCCTTCAGGATCAGGGAGCCCCCCTGGGCTCCCCAGAGCCCCCAGCCCCGGATGTGTCCACAGTGATGATGGGTGGGATGAGGGGACAGGATGGATGGCACCGGGACAGGATGGATGGCACCGGGACAGGACGGATGGCACTGGAGTGTGGCAGGGGGTGATGGAGCTCTGCCGTGCAGGGAAGGGCCAGCTGGGAAGGGCCAGTTGGGAAAGGGCCAGCTGGGCACAGACTTACCGGGGGTCTCCAGACTGACCCTGGCACCGTGCATGGGGAACACGCGGTGCCGAGATCCTGGTGGGAAGGGTCTGTCCCCACCAGCCCCAGGAGAGCGCCTGGATCCCAGCACAGGCTGGGGGTCCCAGTGCTCCCAGCTCCAGGGACACTGGGCTTCCCAAAACCCCCGGGGCTCCCTGTGCTCCGGGGACACCAGATCTCCCAAAACCCATCCCCACCCGCAGCCAGCAGGAGCTGGGAGCTCTGGAGAGGCTGCGCTGCCTCCTGGGATGTGGGAGCCCGGGGAGCAGCTCCCCCGGCACGCACAGCAGGACCCGGGGCTGGCAGGAGCCCCCCTGTGCCCCCTCCCCTGTGCCCCCTCACCTGCACTGCTCATGTGAGCCGAGGTGAAGCCGCTGAGGGTGTTGCGCCCGCCGGCGTCTGAGTAGTGGGGCATGGAATTGATGATGGCCTGCAGGTACTTCTCCTGCTCCAGACTCGTGGAGTCCGCCTGCGATGGGCCTGCGGGGACACCCCAGTGTCACCTGGATACCCCCAGGTGTCACCACCCGGAGCTGGAGACCCCCAAGTATCACTGCCCCAAGCCAGGGAGACCCCTGAGCGTCACCACCCGCAACTGAGGGACCCCCGAGTGCCACCACCCTGAGCCAGGGGACACCTCAGTGTCACCACCCAGAGCCAGAGACCCCAAAGTATCGCCACCCCAAGCCACGGAGACCCCCAAGAGTCACCACCCTGAGCCAGGAGACCCCCCAAGTGTCCCTGCCCGGAGCCAGGGGCGATTCCTGGCCCCAGCTCCGTGTCCTGGACGGAGCCGGACGGTCACCTGGGGTTGGGGCATTCTGGGACTTGAAGAGGCCGACGACGCCCTTGCCGTGGAGGCCCCCGGAGCGCAGCAGCACAGCCTTGGTGCGGGAGTTCCGCCAGCACACCACCGGGAAGCGGCTCTGCCGGTAGCAGCGCGAGATGCGCTGGATGGTGTTGTCCTGGATGCTCTGCGGCACGATCAGCAGCCCGGGGTAGCTGCGGGCACAAACCCCTGCGAGTGACGCTGGCCCTGAGCCAGCCTTCGGCAGCTCTTTCATTAATTCAGCAGCGCCCACTTGGAGGCAGCGCTAATTAAGCCTCTCCACACGTCTGATCGTTCCTCGGATCGTTAAATCAAAACTCTTGAGTTGGGTAAAACCAACCCTGACGAGCTGCGCTGGACAAAGCCCGAGGGAGTGAAAGGCTCGACACCTGGGAGTTGGAATTCATGGCCCTCCAAGGACAGGGAGTGACCAGGACTCATGGCCGTCCAAGGAAACGGAGTGACCAGGACTCATGGCCGTCCAAGGACACAGAGTGACCAGGGCTCATGGCCCTCCAAGGACAGGGAGTGACCAGGGCTCATGGCCGTCCAAGGACACAGAGTGACCAGGGCTCATGGCCCTCCAAGGACATGCTGGAGTGACCAGGGCTCATGGCCCTCCAAGGACAGGGAGTGACCAGGACTCATGGCCCTCCAAGGACACAGAGTGACCAGGACTCATGGCCCTCCAAGGAGACAGTGGGGTAAATGAGGGTAAAGGAAACACAAGGACATTTCAGCCTCAGCACTGGGAACTCCCTATGTGGGAAAAACATGATAAAAACACTGGAAAATTCAGGCTCATCATGAGAAGCGAGCAATCAATAATCAACAGAGGGGGCAGAACAGTGATTAATGGAGAGGACTGGGCAGCTTAGAACCAGTGAACATTGGCCAAAAATGCATCAGTAAGTGAAAGCTGCGGAGTGCTGGAGGCCGGAATTCTGCCGGCCAAGGACAAAGCGATGCTGGACTCGCCGACACCGCTGGAGGCTTTTATTGATCCCGGTGGTTCCGGGGTGTCCCGGCGGCGCTGGGATCCGCTGGGATCCGCTGGGATCCATCGGGGTCCGTGCCCCGGGGCGGCTCACCTGCGGCAGATGGCGTACATGCGGTTGACGGTGGAGATGCGGAAGGGCTCGTTCTTGGAGCGGGTCAGGCTGCTGCTCAGCGTCCCCAGCCCCAGGCGCTGGTAGTCCCGGCAGCAGGCGCGCTCCACCACGTGCGTCATCGTCATCTTCTCCGACGGCCTCATGGTGCTGCTGGGCGTCAGCGTGCTCCTGTCCAGCTCCTCGGACACTGCGGGGACAACGCGGGGCTGGGGACACCTGGGCGCGCGCACGGTGTCCCGCAGCAGCCGAGGAGACGGATGGGATGGAGGAAGGGCCCCGAACCCGCTACTGCCACCCACCAGGGAGCCCTGGGGGATTTCCCAGCTGGCCCAAGACCTCCCTCCGTGCTGGGGTCTCTGCCCGGCCACCACCAGCAGCCCAGGGCTGCGCACCGCCGGGAACCGGGAGATGCTCCCGCCCTGCTCCCACTGCAGGGACACCGGGACGGCTCCCGGGTGGCCGCTGCTCCCTGGCCTTCCCGGGGCGCTCCCAACCTGAGATCTCGTCCTCGTTGTCCTCGGGGAAGTGCTGGCTGCCCCGCTGCTCCCAGGCGGGGGGCGTGTACTTCTTGCGGGTCACGTACTGCCGGCCGATCGTCCTCTTGGCGTTCTTCACCAGGTTCTTGGACAGCGTCCTGGGGGCACGGGGACAACGCTGTCAGCCACGGAGCCAGAGCCAGGGGCACACCCGCCCCAGGAGGTCGCTGGCACACGGGAGGGGACGGATGTGTCGCCTGCCAGCACCTTGGCCCTGCGGGAGCCCCAGCACCCGCCATTCCCAAGGGATTTGGGGTGTCAGGGGAGGAGGGATGAGGCAGCCAGGGGGAGCAGCCTCCAGATCCAAGGGGACCCGGCCTCCTCCGCATCGGAGCTGCTACAGGCAGAGATCCCGCCCATCGCAGGGGAGGAGGGCTCCAAACCACAGCAGGGGACAGGGACCCATGGCAGGGACCAGGGGATCAGCCACAGGGCCCAGGGGATCCATGGCAGGGCTGGTGCCAGCCCAGGCAGGGCTCAGGGCTGCAGCTGGTGCTGCAGGACCATGTCCCCGAGTCACCCAGCACTGCAGCACTGCATCCCTAAGTCACCCAGCACTGCAGGACCGTGTCCCTGAGTCACCCAGCACTGCAGGGCCATGTCCCCAGGTCACCCAGCACTGCAGGACAATGTCCCCACATCACCCAGTGCTGCAGCACTGAGACACCCTGTGCAAGAACAGTGTCCTCAAGTCACCCAGTGCAGGAATAATGTGTCCCCAGGTCACCCAGCACTGCAGCACCATGTCCCTGAGCCACCCAGGCCACTGGAACCTCTCCTGTGGGACACCTCCTTGGCCAGGGGATGCCAGTGCAGCACACTCCCACTTCCCAGTGTGACCCGTCCTTCCCGGTGTGACCGTGTGGGGCTGGGGACACTGCAGGACACGGGACACCTGCAGCTCTTTGGTCTGCACAAGTCCCTGACAGGAGGGGGCAGCCGGGGGGGTCGGGCTCTGCTCGCAGGGAACAGGGACAGGAGAGAGGGAACGGCCTCAGGCTGGGCCAGGGGAGGGGCAGGGTGGGTGTTGGGGAATTCCCTCCTGGAAAGGGCTGCCCATCCCTGGCACAGGGGGGAGTCCCCATCCCTGCAGGGATTTAACACCCTGTGGATGTGGCACTTGGGGACAGGGGCAGTGCTGGGAAGGCTGGGACTCGTTGTCTCACGGGGCTTTTCCAGCCCAAAGGATTCTCTGACCTCCAGCGATGGAAACCCTGCACAGGACGGGTCTGGGCCAGGAGGGCTCAGTCCCTGTGTCCTGGTGGCTCTGATGGAGCAGGGACAGGAGGGTGTCCCAGAG
This sequence comes from Corvus kubaryi, assembly GCF_017639235.1. Lineage (NCBI taxonomy): Eukaryota > Metazoa > Chordata > Aves > Passeriformes > Corvidae > Corvus > Corvus kubaryi. Next base: position 45,702 of record NW_024580992.1, read on the forward strand.
GATGAGGTGCATCCAGGTGTGATCCCTCTCGTGGCGCAGGTACCTGAGCGAGGGGTTCTTCTCCTTGGCCTTGGGCTGCATGGCCTGCTTGGGGGACTGGCCCACGGTGAAGGCGAAGGTGCCGCGCACGTGCTGGGGGTAGCGCAGCTTGTGCAGGTGCTTCCGGAAGATCTCGGCGCTGTCCGAGGCCACCTCCTCATCAAAGGCGATCTTCAGCAGCTGGTGGGGCACGGCCAAGGGGTCACAGCGGGGTCAGGGCAGGGGACGGCCCTTCCCATGGATCAGGGCAGAGCTTGGATCCATCGCGGAGCACCATGGGCACAGGGCAGGGGACGGTCCTTCCCATGGATCAGGGCAGAGCTTGGATCTGGCCAGGAGCCCCATGAGCAGAGCCTGGCCTGGGAGGCTGCCCTGCCTCTCCCTGCATCCCCATTCCCTTTCCCCTGTCCCCTTTCCCGTGTCCCATTCCCTTTCCTCCTGGAGTCTCCACTCCTGCTCCTGGGTGTCCCCATGCTCAGCAGGCTTGGGAGCTCTCTCCCAGCACGGGGTCCCACCTGGAATGTGCAGGAGCGCAGCTGCAATCCCTCCTGGATGAACTGATCCGCCTGGGCCTGGATGCTGATCTTCTTCTCTTTGGTCAGCGAGGCGATGGGGAAGGACCGGATCACCACCTGCTCCCCCACTGGACACGGGACAGCAATGGGTCAGTTCCATGCCCGCCTCGGCCCCAGGCAGGGCCAGGCCACCCCCGGTGTCTTGTCCCACCATGGAAGAGTCCATGGGACACAGCGGCCAGGAACAACCAACCCCTGCTCCCCAGGGATCACTGACCCTCCTCCAAAGGGATCACTGAC
>NW_024580992.1:46565-54046 GCF_017639235.1 Corvus kubaryi
CCCTGCTCCCCAGGGATCACTGACCCTCCTCCAAAGGGATCACTGACCCTGCTCCCCAGGGATCACTGACCAGCCCCCTCCACCCCAGGGATCACTGACCAGCCCCCTGTTCCCCAGGGATCCCCAATCCCCCCCTGCTGCCCCCCCTTTCTGAGGCCGCAGCCCCTCACCCAGGGGGTCGGTGGGGGTTCCCTTGAAGATGATCCTGTAGGTGGTGAGGAACACGGCCCCCTCTGCGGGGAGCAGGGGGGGCCCCCCGACGCTGCCCCCGGCCGCCTCCTCGCGCCCGTCCGGCATCAGGTACACGCGGAGCCCCTCCATCACACACTCCTCCCCCAGCAGCAGGTTGGGCCGCAGCAGCTTTGGCTGGGGGGACAACGGGGGGCTCAGGCTCGTGGGAAGGGTCTCCCAGCCCCCAGGGCTCCCATCCCAGCCCAGCAGCGCGCTCCCTACCTTCTGGATGGGAGGGAGCCTCTTGCTCTCCCTGTGCACGGCGTCCAGGGTCTCGATGTGCATCTGCACGATGTCTGTGGGATGGGGGTGAGTCCTGCCCTGCCCAAATCCCACCTGCCCCTGCCCAAATCCCATCCTGCCCTGCCTGAATCCCACCCTGCCCAAATCCTGCCCCGCCTTTCCCAAATCCACCCTGCCTTTCCCAAATCCCACCCCGTCCCACCCAAACCCCACCCTGCCATCTCCCGCTGCTCCTGCAGGACCCCCGTGCCCATCCCTGTGTCCTCACCCGGGATCATGACGTGCAGCCCCTTGAGGTGCTCGTTGGTGACGCCGCTCTCGGTGCACACCTTGTCCACGAAGCGGTTGATGAACCTCACCACGGAGTTGGCCACGTCCGAGCTCTCGGCGTCCTCGAAGCCGCTCTCGGTGTCGTAGCTCTCGGCCACGCTGCCCGCGATGCTTCCCCAGGGAAACAGGGAAGGGTCAGCCCAGGACAGCCCAGCCCAGCTGCGGCCACGGCCAGGAACAGCCCCGGCCAGGGGCCACTCCCAGCATGGAGCCGGGAGAGCTCCCACTCCTGATATGGACACAGCAGAGCCCCCACTCTTCATATCCCAGGAGAGCTCCCAGTGCTGATATGGATCCAGGAGAGCTCCCACTCGTGATGAAACCCCAGGAGAGCTCCCAGTGCTGATACGGACCCAGGAGAGCTCCCGCTTGTGACAGAAACCCAGGAAAGCTCTCACTCCTGGAAAACCCAGGAGAGCTCCTGCTCCTCATAGGAACACAGGAGAGTCCCTACTCCTGGTAGGATACCAGGAGAGCTCCCACTCCTGACAGGAGTCCAGGATTGTTCCCACTCCCAGCATGGAGCCAGGAGAGCTCCCACTCCCAGAAACCCCACCCTGGGCACCACAATCCGCCTCAATCCCGACATAACCCTGGAATCCCGGCATGGTTAGGATTGCAAGGAACCCTTACAGCCCATCTGGTCCAGCCCCGCTCAGAGAGCAGGAACGTCCTTCCCTGACAGCAGCCGAAGGCCCGGCACACCCCGGGAGCTCTGTCCCAGCTCGGGTCACTGCGGTGCCCCCGGTGTCCCCAGCCTGGGCACCTGTTGGTGACGAAGCTGTTGCTGACGCTCTCCACGTCGCCCAGCCCGGAGCTGCGGAGCAGGCGGTTCTTGCTGGTGTCCAGGGGCAGGAGCAGGTAGCTCATCCTGTTGGCGTAGTGGATGGCCTGGCTGAACACCGTGCTCTCCTCCTTCTGGATCAGCTCCTGCTGCTTCTCCCGGCTCATGGTGGGCCACAGCCGCAGCTGCTCCGACGCGATCTCCAGCGCGGACTTGGCCTCCTGTGGCTCCTCCGCGCTCTCCTGGAGCAGTGGGAAGGGGATGGGGGCTGTCTGCACGGACAGACACGCAGGGATCTCCCAGAACTGGGGTGCAGCCCCTCATCCTCATCTGAGCAGGCGGCCCAGAGCAGGCAGCTGGAACGGGATTCCCAGAGCAGCTGGGGCTGCCCCTGGATCCCTGGCAGTGGCCAAGGCCAGGCTGGACATTGGGGCTGGAGCAGCCTGGCACAGTGGGAGGTGTCCCTGCCATGGCAGGGCTGGCACTGGAGGGGCTCTGAGCTCCCTTCCCACCCAGCCCTTAGGGAAGAGCTCTCCTGGGCCCCCCCTGACCTGCTCCGTGTGGTTCTCCTCGGCGCTGTCCAGGTACAGGGCCCGGATGTGGTTCTGGACGTCGCAGTAGAACATGGCCTCCCAGAACTGGATGTTGGTCCACACCACGTGCTCCTGCACGCAGCTGTAGGCGAACTGGGTGATGCCAGGGCTCAGTTTCTGTGCAGGGAGGTGGAAAAGGTCCATACAAACACAGCCTTTGTGCCCAGCTCTCTGCTCAGGTACCCCTGCTCCCGGCCCAGCCGCTGGGAAAGCCCTGGGCAGGCAGGAGGGATGTCTGCACCACAGCTCCTCCAGCCTTCCCTCAAAATTCTCTTGCCCAGCGCCCACCCAGAGCCTGCAGGGCCCTGTGACACTGTTTTAGGGGAGGTAGAAGCTCATCCCAGCCCAGCCTGAGCACGGGATCAAGCTGGCATTCCAGAGCTACCCCTTCCCGCAGGTGTTGCAGCCTCCCCGGGAGCCTCAAGCCAGTCTGGGGTGGGAGGGAAAGTTCTGTAGAGGTTGAGAAGTCCCACAGGGACACCTCCCTGCAGCCTCTGCCACCTCCAGGCATCCTGAGGGCGCCGGGGTGGGGACACCGTGGTCACTCGTGGTCACTCACCCTGCAGAAGGCGGTGACCAGCGGCAGCAGGGCGGCGGCGATGCCGTGCTCGTCCATGGCCGTGCAGTCCTGTGGGAGGAGCGGGGGTGACGAGGGGACTCGGCCCCCGTTCCCGGGCCATCCCTGCCGTGGTGTCCCACGGGAAGAAGAGCCCCTGGCCCCGCCCTACCTGGAGGCAGCAGTTCATCATGCGGATGACGAAGTCGAACTGCTGGTGGTCCAGTACGGCGCGGTTCTGCTGCACGTGCAGGTGCAGCTCCTGCGTCAGGCAGTGCCGGGCGGCCCGGCCCTTCATGGCACGCAGCACCGCCGGGAACAGCTGTGGGAACGGGGTTTAGGGGCTGGGATGGGGCCCGGGACAGTGGGACAGCGCGGGTGCACGCCGGCTGTCGCGGGATGCGCTCAGACGTGGAGATGAACCAGGGAAAAATTCCAGGTGTGGCTGGCTGGACACAGCCGAGGAGGAGGGGGAGGAGCCCGGGGGCACTGGGAGATGGAGGAATAGTGCTGAGCTGGTGTGGAGCCCCCGCCAAAATCCCAGGAACACGAGGAGGGGGACACGTCCCGGGTCAGTAGTGGCCATGGCAGTGCTGGGGAATGGGGGACTTGGTGGTCCCAGAGGGATTCCCAATCCAAGTGGCTCCACGGTTCTGCTACTGAGGTGGGAGTGGGGCTCTGCTCCCAGGGAACAGGGACAGGAGGAGAGGGAACGGCCTCAGGCTGGGCCAGGGGAGGGGCAGGGTGGGCATCAGGGACATTTTCCATCCCGGAAAGGATTTTCCAGCCCTGGCACGGGGATGGAGTACCCATCCCTGCAGGGATTTCAAAGCTGTGTGGATGTGGCACTTTGGGGACAGGGGCAGCAGTGGCCTGGGCAGTGCTGGGGATGGTTGGACTGGATGGGCTCCGAGGCTTTTCCACCCTCAGCGACTCTGTGATTCCATGGCCTTTTGACCCTCAGCCAACCAGCAGGACGTGCACACGGACAGGAACATCCCCTCCAGCCCCAGAGGACAGCGACCCCCCCAGCTCAGCCCCCTCCTCACCTTTTTGGCCTCCAGCATCTTGTTCTCGAAGACGTAGGAGATGCAGTTCCTGACCACCTCCAGGCGCCGGGCGCTGTTGGCCAGGGCGTTCCCGTTGCGCTCCAGGATGGCAGCTGGGAACAGATTCCGGTCAGTGCAGGCAGGGTGGGACCTGCACCCCTGGGGGGACACGGTGTCCCCCTCTCCCTGAGGCCGCGGGGCCTTCGGGGGTGTTGAGGGCCCCTGGGGAGCTGAGGACCCCACGGGGCAGAAGTTACCAGGGATGGAGGTGCTGCTTCTCCATGTTTTGCTCCCATGGTGTGACCCGGAGCCAGCAGCCCCCAGGACAGGGTCCCCCATGCCCCACACACCCATGGGGGTCCCGAGGGCACCATGGCCTCCAGCAGCCCCCAGGACAGGGTCCCCCGTGCCCCACACACCCATGGGGGTCCCGAGGGCACCATGGCCTCCAGCAGCCCCCAGGACAGGGTCCCCCTGTGCCCCACGTACCGATGGGGGGTCCCGAGGGCACCATGCACTTCTTCTCGGCCTTGACGGCCGGCGGGGCCGTCTGCAGCTTGGCCGTGGCCTGGTCGATGATCCACTGCACGGTGCCCTCGTCCAGGCGCGGGAAGGGCTTCTGGTGCAGGCGCAGGTGGCAGCCCTCGGTGGGCTTCTGCACCTTGTGCATGGTCACCGCGGGGTACGGGTTCTCCTGCGCAGGGACGGCCCCCGAGGTCACCGCATGTCCCCTCCTGGGACAGGAGCCCTCAGCCCCCCGCTCTGCTCCCAGCTGCGGTCTGCAAGCCCCGGGATCTGCTGCCACGAGCCAAGGGCCACCAGGAGCTCCGTCCTCGCCAGCCGAGGCTCCCAGGGGCACTGCTGCCTTCAGGTGCCACTGGAAACCTTGGGCAGGGCCAGGGGAGGGGCAGGGTGGGCACCAGCAGGAATTTCCCCATGGAAAGGGTGCTCAGGCCTTGGCAGGGGCTGCCCAGGGAGCTTTGGAGTGCCCATCCCTGCAGGTGGCCAAGGAATTCCTGGAGGTGGCACTGAGGGCTCTGGGCTGGGGCCAAGGTGGGGATGGGGCACAGCTGGGACTGGATGGGCTGGGAGGGCTTTTCCAGCCTTAGGGATGATTCTGGGATTCTGTGATTCTATAAAACCAGGGAATCCCACTCCCAGGACCTCTGGGCACAGGAAGATGTGCCTGACCACAGTGACAGTGCAAGGAGGGACAGGATCCATCACCACAAGCTTATGGAGGGGGGACAGAGTGACCAGAGTGACCAGGACTCCAGCCCCGACTCTCCCTGCCCCGTATCCCCCAGCACATTCCCGCTCCTGCCCAGGGGCTCCAGGACTCACGTTCTTGTAGAGTTTCTCCGCCAGCTCCTTGATGTGCCTCAGGATTTTCTGCTTGTTCCCCTCCTCCGCCTTCATGCGCTTCACCTCATAGGCCACGAGCTGGGGAGCACAGGGGTGACAGGAGCAGCTCCAGCACCTCTCCCAGAGCCAGGGCCCTGGCAGATCCCACTCGGGCCCCGGCAGATCCCACTCGGGCCCCAGGAGATCCCACTCGGGCCCCGGCAGACCCCACTCGGGCCCCAGGAGATCCCATTCGGGCCCTGGCAGATCCCACTCAGGCCCCAGGAGATCCCACTCGGGCCCCGGCAGATCCCACTCGGGCCCCAGCAGACCCCACTCGGGCCCCGGCAGATCCCACTCGGGCCCCGGCAGATCCCACTCGGGCCCCGGCAGACCCCACTCGGGCCCCGGCAGATCCCACTCGGGCCCCGGCAGATCCCACTCGGGCCCCGGCAGACCCCACTCAGGCCCCGGCAGATCCCACTCGGGCCCCAGCAGACCCCACTCGGGCCCCGGCAGATCCCACTCGGGCCCCGGCAGATCCCACTCGGGCCCCAGGAGAGCCGGGGATGCGGGGAGCGGAGCTGCCCCAGGGCCTCACCTCGTCGAAGAGGTCGATGGGGCGATAGGGAGCCCCGCGCTCGGTGACGAAGCCGGCGAAGGCCATGCCCTCAAGCACCTTGGTGAGGAAATCGTCCTCCGTGAGCCCCCGCTGGCCCAGGAACGCCGCCTGCAAAGGGAGCGGCGCCGTCAGCGGCGCGGGTGACACCGGGCGAAGGACGGGCGCCTGGGTGGCACTGGGACGGTGTCACCTCCTTCCCTGTGCCAGCCGGGCACAGCAGCGACAGCGCTGGCACGGGAAGCTGAGCCTCTGGCCCACGGCAGCAGGACAAGGGGCAAGGGAAGGGCTCTGGTGTCACTTCGGTGTGCAGAGGCAGAACACGGGGACGTGGGGACAGAGGAACTCCGGGATATGAGGGCACAGGGACAGAGGAATACAGGGCCAGAGGGACTCGGGGGCACAGGGACTCAGGGACACAGAGGGATACAGGGCCAGAGGGACTCAGGGGCACAGGGACATGGGGACACAGGGACAGAGGGACTCAGGGACACAAAGACACAGGGATACAGGGACATGGGGACACAGGGCCAGAGGGACTTGGGGGCACAGGGACACGGGGACACAGAGGGATACAAGGCCAGGGGAGCTCAGGGGCACAGGGACATGGGGATACAGGGCCAGAGGGACTCAGGGGATACAGGGACACAGGGATACAAGGCTACAGGGACTCAGGGGCACAGGGACACGGGGACAGAGGGACTCAGGGACACGGGGATACAAGGCCAGAGGGACTCAGGGACACAGGGACAGAGGGATACAAGACCAGAGGGACTCGGGGGCACAGAGATACAGGGACATGAGGATACAGGGACACAGGGACACAGGGCCAGAGGGACTCAGGGGCACAGGGACACAGAGACACAGGGATACAGGGACTCAGGCACACAGAGCCAGAGGATTTCAGCTGCTCCCTCAGCAGTGCCAAGACCTCCCAAAATCCCCAGCTCCAGGCCGGGAGCATCCGAACACACCAGGGCACGAGCAGGGAAGCGCTGCCTGCTCCGGGAGACCTCGGGACGCTCAAGGACAAACACGGGATGCAGGTGGGCCCGGCGGGGATGTCGGGGAGGTCACTGCCTGGAAAGCCGGGATTGTTTCCAGGATTCAGCCCGGCTCATCCCGGCCCGGACAAGGCCCTCACCTTGTGGAAGCGGATGACGGGCTCGGGGTGGATGCGGATGATGTGCAGGCACCAGCGGTAGCCCTGCAGCAGCTGAGCAAACAGGCGCAGGAACACGGCCCGGATCTCCTTGTCCTGGAACAGGGAAGCACAGCCTGGGCTTGTGGGGCACGGGGTGTGGACGGGGCAGCTCCCAGGGCAGGAATTTCCCCCAGCACGGGATCAACCCCGGGGTGAGGGCAGGGAACGCGGCTGAGATTCCAGGGAAAAGGGACACGGCAGCCTGGACTCACTGCTCTGCCCCCCCCCCGGAGCTGCACAGGGAGGAGAGGGAGCTCTACAGCTCCAGGAATGCTGGAAGCCCAAACATTCCCTGTCTGCTGCAGCCCGGCCGTGAATCTGGAGCCCACGGCACTGCAGGATCCAGGCACAGCTCAGAGCAGCAGCCTTGGATGGACACAGGGCTGGACTGGTGCCCCAAGAACCGGGGTGTCCCTGGGGAGCAGGGCCCCTGTCCGAGATCCGGGGTGTCCCCGGGGAGCAGGGCCCCTGTCCAAGATCTGGGGTGTCCCTGGGGAGCAGCCCCACCCAGGGCCCCTGTCCAAGATC
>NW_024580992.1:54056-55337 GCF_017639235.1 Corvus kubaryi
AGATCCGGGGTGTCCCTGGGGAGCAGCCCCACCCAGGGCCCCTGTCCCTCCCACCACTCACCTGCATCTTGAGGGAGGAGGCGGAAATGGTGGAAGGGGGGAAGGCGAGGTCGGCCACCTCCAGCTCCGGGTCCAGGACCTGCCCAGGGAGGACACTCAGCTCAGGCCCCATCCCGGCTGGAAAAGCTAAGGAGATTTCCCCAGAGACCCCACAGCCCCTAAGGAAAAGGTCTGAGGGGCTTGGAGACAAAGCATGGGGCATCGGGAATGCTCCGTCAGGCCTGACCCTTCCTTGGGAGCCCGGCTGGCACTGGGATCCAGGGAAGGGGCAGCCCCTTCTGCCCCCCACTGCCCCCGGAACGTGGAGCAGCAGGAGCTGTGGCGTTTGCTCCGGAAGGGCCTCGGGAACACGGGAGCAGCCAGGCCACGGCCGCTTCCTGCCCCCGGGCCGGGAGCCAGCACCCCATTCCCAGAAACCTTCGGCAAAGGAATCCCCCCTCCGGCACTGCTGGACATCAGGGGGATTGCACTGGGAATGGCCCCTGTGAGAGGGGCAGCAGCAGCCCAGGGCACGGATGGGTCCCTGCTCGGGGAGGAGTCCCTGCTGCTCCACTCCCGTGGAACGTGTGCCATTCCCAGGGTGTTGGCCAGAGGCCACTGGAGCAGGAACGGTGCCTGAGACAGCATCCTGAGGCATGGACAGGATCCCAAGGCAAGGACAGGATCCCACAGAACGCACAGGATCCCGAGGCATGGACAGGATCCCGAGGCATGGACAGGATCCCGAGGCAAGGACAGGATCCCACAGAATGGACAGGATCCCATAGATTGGACAGGATCCCACAGAATGGACAGGATCCCACAGATTGGACAGGATCCCGAGGCATGGACAGGATCCCGAGGCATGGACAGGATCCCGAGGTACGACTCCTGCTTGCAGAGCAGCCCCGGCTCCATTCCCGACTCCATTCCCGGCTCCCTGGACACTTGTGTCATTCCCAGGGAACAGTGTTGGTGCCCCAGGGATGCAGGGAATGCCGTGGCTCTCACCATGGACAGGGCTTCCCGAGTCTGCTGGAGCAGGGGCTCGGGGAGCAGGGAGATGTGCACGCACTCGGGGACATTCACGGTGCCGCCGTCCAGGTCTGCGATCACCACGTCCAGCTGGAAGGGCGGGACAGCAGTGGGACACGGCCCCGCTTCCCAATCCTGCATCCCACATCCCATATCCCGTACCCTGCATCCCATATCCCACACCCTGCATCCCATATCCCACACCCT
>NW_024580992.1:55347-59601 GCF_017639235.1 Corvus kubaryi
ACCCTGCATCCCATATCCCATACCCTGCATCCCATATCCCGTACTCTGCATCCCGCATCCCATATCCCATACCCTGCATCCCATATCCCATATCCCGCATCCCACATCCCGTACCCTGCATCCCACATCCCATATCCCGCATCCCATATCCCATACCCTGCATCCCACATCCCATATCCCGCATCCCACATCCCGCATCCCATATCCCATACCCTGCATCCTGCATTCCACATCCCATATTCCGTATCCCACATCCCGCATCCCATATCCTGTACCCTGCATCCTGCATCCCATATTCTGTACCCTGCATCCCACATCCCATATCCCATACCCTGCATCCCACATCCCATACCCTGCATCCCATATCCCATACCCTGCATCCCACATCCCATATCCCATACCCTGCCTCCCACATCCCATATCCCACATCCCACATCCCGCATCCCACAGGAGATGGGGAGCTATCCAGGGAGCAGCCTCTGGCTCCTCTCCACCTTCCCTGAGCACTCCAGCCCTGTCTCCCATCCTGTTCCCAAATCCAAGGACACATTGGGATCCCTCAGTGGGGGGACAGGGGGACACCCGGTAAGAGAGGGACCCGGCCATTCCCCCTGGACTTGGCCATTCCCACTGGCTCGCGTGGGACACCTGGATACATCCTGGGCTGAGCACACAGAGCCCGTGCCCCTGGGCACCCTCGGGATGAATCCAGCTGTCACCCGAGCCTGTGACACCCACCCTGCTCCCCCCCGGCCCCCCTGGCCCGGGGACAGGGAATGTGGCCCCTCACCAGCTCCTGGGTCTCCGACTGGAAGATGGAGTGGACGCCGATGATGAAGGGGGTGGGGGTGCTCAGCACCTCCAGGAGCTGGGCGGGCAGGATGGGCACGTAGGTGAAACTGCAACCAGAGACAGCCTCAAACACAGCCCCAAAGCAGCCCCACTGCAGCCATCGCAGCCCTGCCCCAGCCCCAACCCCATCCTGGCATGGCCAGACACCATCCCAGCTCCGGAGGGGTGTCCAGGGTGCTCCGGGCACTCCCAGCCCCTCAGGCACCACGGCCACACTGCCGTGAGAGGGACTGGGGCCAAGGCATGGAGGGCCAGGAGCCAGGGAATGGCTTCCCAGTGCCAGAGGGCAGGGCTGGATGGGAGATTGGCAATTGGGAATTGCTGGCTGGGAGGGTGGGCAGGCCCTGGCCCAGGGTGCCCAGAGCAGCTGGGGCTGCCCCTGGATCCCTGGCAGTGGCCAAGGCCAGGCTGGACATTGGGGCTGGAGCAGCCTGGCACAGTGGGAGGTGTCCCTGCCATGGCAGGGCTGGCACTGGAGGGGCTCTGAGCTCCCTTCCCACCCAAATTATTCTGAGGTTCCCTGATTCCATGATATAATCCCTGTCTGGCCTTGGGGTTATAACCAAAGTCTGACCAAGGGAAGGTGCCAGCAGAGCCATTAACTCCAAAAGGAAGAATTTCAGGAATAATTTCCCCATGGAAAGAGTGCTCAGGCCTTGGCAGGGGCTGCCCAGGGAGCTTTGGAGTGCCCATCCCTGCAGGTGGCCAAGGAATTCCTGGAGGTGGCACTGAGGGCTCTGGGCTGGGGCCAAGGTGGGGATGGGGCAGAGCTGGGACTGGATGGGCTGGGAGGGCTTTTCCAGCCTCAGGGATCCCAGGATTCTGTGAAAAGGAAGGATCCTCTGGAACACCAGCAGCCTCCGTGCAGCCTGGGGAGGCCAGGCCAGCCCGGACACAGGAGCTGGCAGAAGCCCCAGCCCATCTGTCCCAGCCCCGGCCCTGGCAGAGCTGCCCAGAGCCCCAGTGCTGCCGGGGCTGTGTTCCCACTCCTTGTGGGACATGCCCAGCTCCCTGGAGCCAGCGGGGTTCCAGCCATCCCACGGGAGTGGCTTGGCCAGCACCAGCACAGGCACTGCTGGAACACCTCGCTCCTGCTGATGGGATCCTGGAACATCCTGAGCTGGAAGGGACCCGCAGGGATGGTGGATCCAGCTGCTGGCCCTGCCCAGGCACCCAACAGCCCCACCCTGGGCATCCCTGGGAGCAGAGCTCTGGCAGCCTCGGGCCGTGCCCATTCCCTGGGGAGCCTGGGCAGTGCCCAGCACCCCCTGAGGGAAGAACCTTTCCTGATCTCCAGCCTGACCCTGCCTGGCACAGCTCCTGTCACAGGGAGCAGGGAACGTTTTCCAGCACTGCCTCCAGTGCCAGAGCCCGTTTTGCTTGGGAGAGCAGGGAAGCAGGGGTGGAAGATTCCCAGTTACTCCCCAGAGCCTGGGAGGCAGCAAGGGTGGGACAGGGGCACAGCTGGCACAGCTGGAGGCTCAGGGACCCTCACCTGTACTTGAGGGGGAACATGAGAGCCAGGAGGGCCCGGCAGGCGTCTGTGAGCCTCTGGTAGCTGCTGGACAGGAAGAGGATCTTGTGCTCGGTCAGCGCCGCGCAGAACAGGAACAGCACGTTGGTGATGCCTGGGCAGGGCACAGCAGTGGCTCAGGAACGGGGGGGTCCCTCTGACAGCCCTCAGGGACCCCCGACCCCACCTGGGCTGCAGCCCCCTCCCCATCCCTGCATCCCTGCCAGCAGAGGAGCTCGGCATCCCCCAGAGAGCCACTCCTGGCTGGCCTCTCCTGGGTGGCACAAGGCAGCGGCAGCCCCCGGGCTGCTCCTGCAGACCCCAGCCCCAATCCCACCCTCCCGGAAAAGGGACGGCGCAGCAGGGCCGGGGAAGCTCAGCCGGGACAGAGCTCGGAGCTGCGGGCAGGAGGTGACAGGCAGGGCCCCCGGGTGCCGCGGTGGCAGGGTGGGGACGCGGTGGCAGGGTGGGGACGCGTCTCACCGAGCTGGCGGAAGAGCAGGGCCACGCTGCAGCTGCTGACGGGCAGCGAGTCATTGATGGGGGTCTGGATCACCTGCCTGTCCCCCGCGCCCAGCGAGATCGTCCTCTGCAAGGGAACACACAGCCGGTCACCAGGGCCACCCACACAGGGACCGGGACAGGGCAGCGGCAGCCAGACCCCCCCGGGCACGGGGCCGGGACCACCGTGCCCTGGCACAACCCCCGCCTGCTGCGGGAACAGGGAGGGGGAGAGACAGGGAAGAGGGGAAGGGAAAGAGAGAAGAAGATGCTGCCCCAGCACCCACTGGGTGCTTGACTGGGTCCCTGGGCTGAGGGGAGGGAGGGGACCTCCTGCAACGCCCCCAGACAGAGCCAGCGACGTCCCAATGGCCCCGGGATCCGCATGGAGATGTGGGACACGACGGCTCTCCGGGACACGAGGGCTCCCCCGGACTCAAGGGTTCCCCAGGATTTGGGGACTCTCCAGGACCCGAAAGCTCCCCAGGTCATGAGGGGTCCCCAGAACTCGTTGGGGCCTTCAGGTCATGAGGGCTCCCCAGGACCTGAGGGATCTCCAGGACACAAGGGCTCCCCAGGATTCAAAGGCTCCCCAGGACTCAAGAGCTCCCCAGAATGTGAGGGGAATTTGAGCCCCTCTGAGGCCCTTGGAGCTGAGAGAGCAGCTCCCCTCGCCCAGCCCCAGCACCCCGGGCACAGGATCAGTGCTTCTTCGCTGATACCACCTAATATCCCCAGGCCTGAGCTCACCTCAGGGGCACTCACACATCCCCAGGCTGCCTCCAGGCCCCTCTGCTCCTCTTTCCACACCTCTCCAGGGAAAGCTCCTGCACTAGCAGCATTCCCAGTGCAGCCACCTCCCAGCAGGAGCTCCCAGCTCCCGCCAGGAACAGCCCCAAAATCCACGGCTGAGCAGAGCCTGACCCCTGAGCTGGGTTGTCACAACCCCAGCCGGACACCCGGAGAGGTGTGCCTGGAATTCAGCCCATTCCCAGAGCCCAGGGACACGTTCTGGCTGCCCTGGGGTGGGACACAAGGTGCCCCAGGGCGCCCTGAGAGCACCGGGACGGGGGCTGGGTCACAGCAATTAACAGAGGCTGGTAACGAGGGGACAGACCCAGATCGGGGAGAGAAAAGGTGGGAAAAAGAAGGTGGGAAAGAAAAGGAGTTCGTACCACGGCTTCATCCTCCACGTCAGGCTGAGGTGGGACAGACAGAGAGCACAGTCAGTTAGGACACACGGACAGGGGACAGCAGGACAGGAGAGCGGCTCAGACAGACACAGACAGCAGCACGGACAGGGGACAAGAGAGCAGCTCACAGACAGACACGGACACCAGCACAGACAGCGGGACAGGAGAGCAGCTCACAGACAGACACGGACAGCA
>NW_024580992.1:59611-62541 GCF_017639235.1 Corvus kubaryi
ACAGACAGCGGGACAGGAGAGCAGCTCACAGACAGACACGGACAGCAAAAGGGACAGCGGGACAGGAGCCCAGACAGACACGGAGTGAAAGCAACGCCTACGGCACCAGGAGGACCACTGGACACGGCAGGAGAGCAGGAAAAGCACGGAAAGGGAAGTGCCACCAAACTGTCCCCCCTGTCACCCAGCACCCGTTCCCACGGCACAGAGCCACCCTGCCCCAGCTGGGGGCACGGATCTGTGCCAAGCTCAGCGAGCCATGGTGGCAGGAGGAGCCGTCCTGCTCCAGCAGCCGCTCCTGGTCCCGCCGGGAGCAGCCGGATCCGGGCAGATCCCACGGGAAGGGACTGCAAACCCGGGTGGGTGCCTGGCACGGCCATGGGACGGGCACAGCCCTGGGACGGGCAGCACCTCACTCCGCTCCCTGGGGCACTCGCTCAGGCCTGGCTCCATCCCTGTCCCGCAAACACCCGGAACGCTGCGGGCTCTCCTGGGATCGGCATCGCGCTGGGTGCTGGAGGGAGCCCCAAGCCTGCGGCAGCTCCAGCAGCACCTGCCCCAAATCCCGCTGTGACACGGGGTCAGGGAGCCCGCTCGGGGCCGGGGCACAGCGGGGAGGAAACCCCGGTCTGGGGACACCAGTGCCCCATAGTGCTGTCCCAGTGCTCCATGGAGCTGTCCCAGTGCCCCACAGTGCTGTCCCAGTGCCCCGTGCTGCTGGCCCAGTGCCCCGTGCTGCTGGCCCAGCCTGGCCAAGGCTCCCCCATCGGATCAGCCCGGCTGTGGGATCATTCTTGGCACTCCGTGCTGGGGGAAGAGGAGCTCAGCTGAGGGGATGGCACATGGGGACACAAGCACACACCCACAGTGACACTGCAGGGGCCAGCAGGGCATGAGAGCTCCAGGGCACAGCGCTGCTGTCCCCAGCCTCCTGCCGGGGCATCCAGCTGGGCTTTCCCTCTCTGCCATCCCCAAGGAGCCTCCCAGCTCCATGTGCTGAGCCCAGCTGGCCCCGAGCAGGGCTCTGAGGGGACAGCGGGGGGGTTGGTGGCCTCAGCTCCAGGAGAAGCTGCAGCTCCTGAGGCCCCCAGGCACGGGCACAGGACCCAGCACAGACACGGGTACAGGACCCAGCACAGACATGGGTACAGGACCCAGCACAGACACGGGTACAGGACCCAGCACAGACATGGGTACAGGACCCAGCACAGACACGGACACAGCACCAGGCCAGTGCCCTGAGGACAGCTCCAGGCTGCTGTCCTGGCCCCGCTGGCCCGTGTCCCTGCAGCTGTCCCAGCCCCACTCTCACAGATGGCCCGTGAGCACTGGGCTCTGGAGCAGCTCTCCACAGGGCGATCCCACAGGGCTGAGCGCAGAGCCGGAGTCCGGGAGTGCCAGGGAGCAGGGAATGTTTGCATGGATCGAGCAGCACCCATGTGAGCTGCTGGTCTCCCTCCCAAGGCAGCAGGAGCCAGGACATGGAAGCCGCAGCAGGAGCTCCTTGGCTCATTGAGGATCCGAGTGGGATTTGTGCCTGGAAGCACTCGGGAAGGCAGCGGGGCACGGAGCCAGGCGCTGCCCACGGGTCCCCCTCGGCTCTGCCAGCACAGGGAGCAGGACTCGGCTGAGCTCTGAGGGGCCAGGGACGGCGGGACACCCACCTGCGCTCCCCCCGTGATGGGGATGGTGCAGGTCAGCAGGTTCCCGATGACGTTCTCCAGGGACACGCTCAGCCCGTCCACGTAGATGGTGTAGATCAGCCCCAGGCTGTTCTGGAGAGGGGAGCAGAGCAGGGATGAGCAGGGCCAGGAGCTGGGGACACTCCCAGGGCTCATCCCTGGCCACAAACGCACCCTGGGAATGCCGCTCCAGGCCTTCCCCATCCACAGGAGTGGGATATTCCAGCCAGGAGCACATCCCCGTCCCTGCACTGACCCCACGGAGCAGAGGACGTGTCCCCAAGGCCAGGGATCCAGGGAACAGCACCGAGGGCCTTCCCAAAGCTCCACGAGCAGAGGTGACCAGGGCAGCCGGGCTGCTCCAGCTCCCAGCACTCCCAGTCCCACACAACCCCCAGGGAAGGGATGGCAGCAGATCCTTCCCCAGCGAGGGCTGGCTGCGATGCCCAAAATGTGGGCGATGGCCTTGCCAGCACACCTGGGCTCTGGTCAGCCCTGGGTGGTCCCTGTGGGCCCCTTCCCACACAGCCAGCCTGTTCCAACTGGGAACCAACAGCAGCCCCAGCTCAGAGGGAGTCTGGGGGCACCAGCACAGGGCTGGGAATGAGGAATTGGAGGAATTTGTCTTCCAGGCACCCTCAGGGTGTTGTTTTCAAACCATCTGCCCATGGCAGCGAGGAAAAGGGAAAACACAAATACTGGGATTTGGAGAGCACGGCCAGGGAGGCTCTGGAACGCTGGAATAACGAGGGAAGAGCAGGATAAACCCCTGCCCAATGGAATAACGAGGGAAGAGCAGGATAAACCCCTGCCCCAATGGAATAACGAGGGAAGAGCAGGATAAACCCCTGCCCCAATGGAATAACGAGGGAAGAGCAGGATAAACCCCTGCCCAATGGAATAACGAGGGAAGATGAAACTCAGACTCTTGGACTAAACTCAAACCACTAAGGACTGGACTAAGGAGCTGGGAACTGTTTCCGTGCAGTCCCAGGGAGCAGCTGGCAGGACATGTCTGTCTCTGAAACAAGTGAGGTGACCCCTGTCCCCTGGAGTCGCCCCAGCTTTTGCCTGCCAGGACCCCGCTCTGCTCTCCCAGGCTCAGGAAAACAAACAGATCCTGTATTTCAGAGAATTCCCACTCCACAGAAGGCCAGGGATGCCTCCCACTGTGCCAGGCTGCTCCAGCCCCAATGTCCAACCTGGCCTTGGCCACTGCCAGGGATCCAGGGGCAGCCCCAGCTGCTC
>NW_024580993.1:0-5193 GCF_017639235.1 Corvus kubaryi
GACTCGGCTCCCGGTTTTTTGGGGGGGTGGGGAGGTGCACGCCTGGGTGCCCATTCGGGGGGGCAGGAGGATGCCTGGGTCCCTGCGCTGGGGGTGGACCAGGATGTCTGGAATCGCCGTTTCTGGGAGGGGGACAGCAGGATACCTGGATCCCCAATTTGGGGGGGCCTGGGGGGGGCAGCACGACACGTGGGTCCCCTATTTTAGTGGAGGGGTGGAGTAGCGGGATGACGGGATCCCAATTTTGGGCGTTAGTAGAATGCCTGGGTCCCTATTTTGAAGGGGGTGGGGAATACCGTGACAGCTGGGTCCCCATTTTGGGGGGGCACCGGGACACCGGGGTCCCCTCCGGGGGGGATGCCCGGCTCTCCGGGTGCTCGGCTTCCCTCTAACACGTGGAGTGAGGGGTCTGGTGTCCGTGGGGGCCGGCACCCCCCGCAGCAGCGTCCCCTCTGCCGTGGGAGACCACCGGCATCCGCTTCCCCCGCGCCTCCCGGTCCCGCTTCGGGCGCGTGGAGGGGCAACGCCCTTGGGGAAGGGGGGTGGGGCAGAGCAGGGAAGGTGAGAAAGGGCGGGGCCCGGGCGCCTTGGTGCGAAAGCGGGGAGGGAGCCCGGATGTCTGGGTCCCGTCCCGGGGGGGTTCGGGCGGTGCCCGGGCCCGCCGTGCCAGCCGTTATTGCGCCAGCCCGGGCGGCGCTCGCCGCGTCACGGCGGGCGCGGCCCCTTTAAGGGACTCCAGCCTCTGCCCGTTTAAGAGCCCCCAGCCCGGCGGGCCCCACCCCCGCCATCGCCCCTTGGAAGGCGGGGGGGGGGGGGGTGGGCACTGTTGTGCCGTTGCCGTGGCGACCGTTGCCGGGAGACGGCCCCGCCCCGGCGCTCCCACAACGGCGCTGCTGTCCCGGCGCCCACGCGGGGGCGGGGCCGTGGGAATCCATGGGGACCCTGCAGGGGGCGCTCCGGGGGCGGGGCCGTGGGAATCCATGGGGACCCTGCAGGGGGCGCTCCGGGGGCGGGGGGGTTCTGTGGGGAGCCCATGGGGGCGGGCGGGGACCCTATGGGGGCTTAGAGGGGCCGCTAAGGGCGGGTCCGTCCAGACCCCACGGTGGCCTATTGGGGACGCTACGGGCCAGCTGTAGGTGACCCCACAGCAGTACAAAGGAGGCGCTGTAAGAGTCTTTAGGTGACGGCCCAGAATCTCTAGGGCCCTATAGGATGGCGCTCAGGATCTATACAGGGGCTGTTATAAGGGGTACTGTAGGCATTCCCTCAGCAGCCATATATGGGCACTGCATGGGGTCGATAAGCACTGCTAAGAGGGGTCTCTGAAGGCGTCACGGAGGGTCTCTAGGTAGCCCAGGGTACCTGGAGTGCAGCAGTGCAGAAGGTCTATAGGGCACACTACGGACATTCCATAAGGGAAATAAGCTGTGCTGGGGATGCCTAATGGGGTGTATGCCACTGTATGGGGGGCCTCTGTGGGCACGTGGGGTTTATGGGGAGGGTTCAGAGGGTGCCCCCCCAGGCCGTATGGATCCTATATGGCCCTGTACCCGCAGATCCTGTGCCTGCTGACCCTGATCTGCTTCGGGGCATCACGCTCGGGCTACGCGGGGCTGGCCGCGGTGGAGCTGGTGTTCGCCGCGCTGGTGCTGCTGGCCTGGGGCTGCCGCCTGCCCCCCCGGCTGCCCCTGCTGCACTGGGGCTGGACCGTGAGTCGGGGGGCACTGGGGGAGTCTGGTGGAAATTGGGGGGGATTAGAGGGGGTTTGGGAAAGCTGAGAGATTTGGGGGGCATCTGGGGGGGCTGAGAGGAGGTTTGAGGGTTCTTGGGCTGGGGAGAGGTTTGGGGGACTCCTAATACGGCTTGGAGGTCATGGGGAGTGATTTAGGATGAGGTTTGGGAAAGCTGAGAGGGGATTTGAGGACTGGGGGTGTTCGGGGGGCACTGGGGGCCTGGGAGGAGGGAGAGGATCTGAGGGGGCCCTGGCAGGGTTTGGGGGACACTGGGAGTGGATTAGAGGTGTTTGGGGGGGGCTGAGAGGGGTTTGGGGGGGCTGGGGGGAAGGTTGGGAGGTCCTGGAGTGGCTGAGTGGGAGAGTGTCCCTGGGGGTTGGGGGTCCCCAAAGAGTTTGGGGGTCTCTGGGGGGAATCCCTGGAGGTCGGGGGTCCCCAGAAGGTTTGGGGGTGTCTGAGGGGTCCCATCTGTGCCCCCCAGGACTTCACGCGCTGCGTCATCGGGGCTGTGCTCTTCCTCATCACCTCCCTCATCGTCATTGTCGGCCACCGGGACGGCGCCGGCATCGCGGGAGGGGTGAGCGGGGAATTTGGGGGGGCCGGGTTGTGGGATCTCTGACCCCCCCTCGGGTGTTTGGGCTCCTGACCAGGGTGTAGGGAGGGGGTGGGGGGGGGTTTGAGGGGTCTCTGACCCCTCCCAGGTGTTTGGGCTCCTGGATAAGGGGGATCTTTGTGGGTGTAGGGGGTTAGGGTACAAAGGAGGGGTCTGGGGGTCTCTGATCCCCCCGCCCCCCATGTGTTCTGGCTCCTGGATGGGGTGGGGGGGGGTGGGGCTACAGGGGGAGTTTGGGTGTCTCTGACCCCCTCTACCCATCAGGTGTTCGGGATCCTGGCTGGGATCCTTCTGGGATACGACGCCTACATCACCCTACCCACACGGCAGGGCCACACTGCCGCCCCCACTGGTGTGTACTGGGAGCACTGGGAAGGGGGTTCCTAACCTACAGGGGGAAGTGGGAGCACTGGGGAGGGGTTGCTGCCCCAGGGGAGGGTACTGGGAGCACTGCCAAGGACCAGTAGGGGAGAGCTGGGAGCACTGGGAGTGGGGGAGATGACCCATGGGGGTAACTGGGAGCACTGGGAAAGGGAGGGCAGCCCTACTGATGGAACTGGTAGGAACACATAGTGGAGAACTGTAAACACTGGGAGGGGGTTGCTGCCCTGTGGAGGGTACTGGGGAGAAATCCGGGGGGTTGAAGATCCCCAGAGGGTTTGGGGGTCCCTGGGGGTGTAACTAATCCCCCCACTTTGTCTCCCCTTCAGAGTCCCCAGACGGTGCCTGAACAACCCAACAACCCAGAGACCTCCCCAGATCTCCCCCCCCCGCAGGGGGACCCCCAGCCTTAAATTATTGAGGGGTCCCGACGCCTGGGTCCCCCCGGGGGGGGGGACAGGGGTAGATCTGGAGGTTCCTCAGGGGTTGCCCCTCCCCAAAATGCCTTCGCAAGTGCCTTGAACCGCCCGTGCCTCAGTTTCCCCCTGGGGAGACCTCCCCTCAGGTTTAAGGATGCCCTTGCCCCTCACGGGTTTTGGGGTGCCCGCCTCAGTTTCTGGGGTACCTCCGTTAGTTTTCGGGGTGTTCCCCCCGTCCCCCAGCCCACGGGAGGCTTTTTGGGGCAATATATTGGGAAATAAAGGTTTTTTATTACTGCATTACCGTTTCCGGTGGCTCTGTCGCGACAACAGCCTGTCGGGGGGTGTCTATAGATCCTGAAGGACTTGTCCCGGCGCCCCAAAATGTACCCCCAAACCCCACAGACTACAGCTCCCAGCGTGCCCCGCGTGGCGGGAAACCCCTCCCCTCACGAAAAAAGGCGGGAAACCCTCCCCTCACAGTTCCCGCCTGGTAAGAAACGGTGGGAAACCCCCTCACCACACAGGAAAAAGAGCAGGAACACCTCTCCTCCGCTCACGGAAAAATGGCCGGAAAGCCCCCTCCCCTCACCATTCCCGCCTGGTGAGAAAAGGTGGGAAGTCCTCTCCCCTCATGGAAAAATGAAGGGAAACCCTCCCCCCTCTCCTCATGGAAAAGGGCGGGAAACTCCCCGTCCCCTCACCGAAAAAGGGAGGAAACCCCTCCACCCCTCACGGCTCCTGCGTCGCACAGCAAAAAAGGGGCCCAGAAATCCCCCCTCCCCTCAAAGAAAAAGGCGGGAAACCCACACGCAATTCCCGCCCCGCGCATGCGCGGTGCGAAAAGGAGCCCCCCCCACCTCGCGCGCCCTCCCCTCACGCTTCCCGCCAGGCGCACGCGCATTGCACCCGCCGCCCGCCTCAGCCGCCGCCGCCGCCGCTCCGCCCTCACCGCTCCCGCCGCGTCCGTTCCTCCTTCCTCCTGCGTTTCCTCCGCGGTCCTTCCCGGGAGCGTTCCGGTACCGCGGCGAGCGGGAGGCAGCGGCGAGGGCGAGGGGGGAGGTTGTAAGGGGGAGGGGGGGAAATCGCGCGCGCCGGGGTGGGCGGGGCTGCGCGTGCGCCGGCCGCGCGCCAGGGGCGGGAACGCCAGGACAGCGCATGCGCAGTGGCTCAGTGAGGGTTTGTAGGGAGGGTTTAAATGTAGGACCTATAAAAATGACACGACCTAAATTGATGTGATTTAAAGGCTTTGTAGAGGTGTGAACAGGCCGTGGGGACCCCCCATAACCCGTGGGTGTGGGTTGGAGCTACAGAATCTCCCTGGGACCCCCCTGTGTGCCCCCCCCCCCCATATAAGCAATGGTTTGTTTACAGTAGGACCTACAAATAAACCATCGAACCTATAAATAGATAGTGGGGCACACAAATAAACAACTCTGTGGAGGTTACAACATCACAAGTGGCGCGCGGGGGGTGCCCCCCCGAGCCCTGGGTGTGGGTTGGGGGCTGTGGTGGGTGCCCCCCTCGTGAGCAGGGCTTGTTGCCAGCAGGCCGTGCGGGGTCGCCATGGGCCGCTCCTCCAAGGACAAGCGCGACATTTACTACAGGCTGGCCAAGGAGGGCGGCTGGAGAGCCCGCAGCGCCTTCAAACTGCTGCAGCTCGACCAGCGCTTCCAGCTCTTCCAGGGTACTGGTGGCACTGGGGGCACTGGCAGGGACTGGGAGCACTGGGGGCAGTGCTGGGGGAGGCACTGGGAGTGCTGGGGGTGACTGCGAGCACTGGGGTAACTGGGAGCACTGGGGGCCCAGAGGTCTGGGAGCACTGGGGTAATTGGGAGCACTGGGGGCCCAGAAGTCTGGGAGCACTGGTGTAACTGGGAGCACTGGGGGCCCGGGAGCACTTGGGCCCAGGAGCACTGGGGTAACTGGGAGCACTGGGGGCCCAGAGGTCTGGAAGCACTGGTGTAACTGGGAGCACTGGGGTAACCGGGAGCACTGAGGTAACTGGGAGCACTGGGGCCCAGGGGTAACTGGGAGCACTGGTGTA
>NW_024580993.1:5203-10738 GCF_017639235.1 Corvus kubaryi
GGTAACTGGGAGCACTGGTGTAACTGGGAGCACTGGGGCCCAGGGGTCCGTCGGGCTGTGGATCTTTGTGCCGCCCCTGGGAGCTGGAGCCAAGTGCTGAGTCGACATCTCAGGTGGGACTGGGGGCACTGGGTGGACTG
The DNA here is from genome assembly GCF_017639235.1 of Corvus kubaryi. Taxonomy (NCBI): domain Eukaryota; kingdom Metazoa; phylum Chordata; class Aves; order Passeriformes; family Corvidae; genus Corvus; species Corvus kubaryi. The sequence continues at coordinate 5,344 of NW_024580993.1, forward strand.
GGGGGACTGGAGTCCCAGTCTGGGGACTGGAGGGACTGGGGGGAACTGGGGTTCCCGGTTGGGGGCTGGAGGGACTGAGAGTCCTGCACTGGAGGGTCTTGGGGTGCCGGTTGGGGGGGGGGCCATAGGCTGGGGACTGGGAGGACTGGGGGTCTCAGCTGGGGAGACTGGGAATGCTGGTCTGGGGTCTGACTGAACTGGCAGTGCCCATTTGGTGAACTGGGAGGACTGGGAACCCCAGTTTGGGAGTGGGGGGGCTCAGGGAGGGTTGTTTGGGGGTCCCAGGGGTGCAGTCTGGGGGAGGGGTCGATGTCCTGATGTCCCCCCAGGGGTTCCCTGAGGGCCCGGGGGGGCACTGGGGGTCTGGGGGGGCCAGGGGGGAGTCGGCCCCTCCTGACGCCCCCCCAGGGGCTCCGAGGGGTCCCCAGCACAAGTGGTGGCCGTGGATCTCCAGGCCATGGCGCCGCTCCCGGGGGTGCTGCAGATCCAGGGGGACATCACCAAGGTGGGGACCCCCCCCAGAACCCCCCAAAGCCTCCATGGCCCCCCAAGCCCCCCCAAAGGCCCTGTCCTGGGGGGCTGCAGGTCCAGGGGGACATCACCAAGGTGGGGACCCCACCCCCACTCCCACGGACTCTGCCTAAACCTGAAGCTCCCTGGGGCACCCCCAGATTCCCTGGGCTCCCCTCAAGCTCCATATTCTCCCCCCGTGGAACCCCCAGACCTCATTTTCCCTCCCCCTGGGCCCCCCTGACCCCAAATCCCTCCCCCAGGCCCCTTTCCTACCCCCAGACCCCAAATCACCTCGCAGATACCCCCCGACCCCATTTTTCTCCCCCCACCCAGAACACCCCTGATCCCCATTTCCCACCCTGACCCTCTTCCCCTCCCCAGGGCCCCCCCAGCCCCAGGACCCCCAGCCCCAAATTCTTCCCCCCAGGGGCTCCCTCAGATGCCGTTTTCCCTCCCCAAGGTACCCCCAGACCCCCAAATTCCACCCCCAAACCCCATTTCCCCCTTCTCCCCCCAGGCCTCCACAGCCCAGGAGATCCAGCGCCACTTCGAGGGGCACCCGGCTGACCTGGTGGTCTGTGACGGGGCCCCTGACGGTGAGTTTGGGGGGGCTGGAGCCTGGGGGGCACCTGAGCCCCCCGAACGCCCCTGAGCCCCAGATTTCCCCACAGTGACGGGGCTGCACGACCTGGACGAGTACATCCAGGCTCAGCTGCTGCTGGCAGTAAGTGGGGTTAACCCCCCCTGACTCCCCCCACAACCTCCTGGGGACCCCCAAAGCCCTGAGGGAACATCAAACCCCCCCAACTCCCCCAAATCCCTCTTTTGGGGGGTCTCCCCTCCTCTAGGCGCTGAACATCACCACCCACGTCTTGAAGAAAGGCGGCACCTTCGTGGCTAAGGTGAGTCCGTGAGGGGATTCCCCCAAAATGAGGGGGGTCTGGGGCTCCCCCGACCCCAAAAATGGGGTCCTAACGCCCCTGCCCCCCCAGATTTTCCGGGGCAAGGACGTGACCCTGCTCTACTCCCAACTGCGCCTCTTCTTCCCCGACGTCACCTGCGCCAAACCCCGCAGCAGCCGCAACTCCAGCATCGGTGAGACCCCTCCCCAAAAACTGGGGACCCCCCTCAGCTTTGGGGAGACCCTCCTGAGTTTGGGGGATCCCCCCAATCCCCACTTTTTGCAGAGGCTTTCGTTGTGTGCCGTGGCTACAGCCCCCCCGAGGGCTTTGTGCCCACCATGGACAATCCCCTGCTTGACCCTGACGCGGGTAAGGGGCCCTGGGGGGGCTGGGGGGTCTCCGGGGCAGTTGGGGGTCTCTGGGGGCTATTGGGGGGTCACTGGGGGCATTTCCAGGGGTCCCTGCAGGAATTTTGAGGGTACCTGGCAGGATTTTGGGGTGTCTGGGGGTCATTAGGATGTCTCTGGGAGGGATTTTGGGGTCTGTGGAGACCACTGGGAGGTCTCTGGGGACATTTTGAGGGGTTCCTAAGGGGTTTTGGGTTCTCTGGGGGTCCCTGAGGGGATTTTGGGGGTCTCTGAGAGGATTTTGGAGTCTCTGGGAATCATTGGGAGGCCCTTTGGAGTGTTTTGTGGGGTCCCTGGAAGGATTTGGGGGTCTCTGAGGGCTATTGGGGGGGGTCCCTGGGGAAATTCGGGGGGGTTGGGACCCGTGAGGATTTGGGGTGCCCCCCCAGCCCCCTAATTCCACCCCCCAGGCCTGGCCCTGTCCCAGCTCGCGGGTCCCTCCCGTGTCATTGTCCCCTTTGTGGCCTGCGGGGATCTGAGCGCCTACGACCCTGACCGCACCTACCCCCTGCAGGTACTGGGGGCACTGGGAGCACTGGGAGGGACTGGGGGAGCCCCTAGAGCTGACTAGGAGGGACTGGGAGAGACTGAGGGAGCCCCTGGAGCTGACTGGGATGGACTGGGAGGGACTGGGGGAGGCCTTGGAGCTGATCAGGATGGACTGGGAGGAACTGGGGTCAGTTTTTGCCTGGTGCTTGTGGGTATGGGGCAGCACTGGGAAGGCACGGGGACATACCGGGAGGGCAGTGGGGTCCTGGTGGAATTCCCTACTTAGTTTTGGTGGGTTCAGGGGGGCACTGAGCCATACTGGGAGGCACTGAGCCATACTGGGAGGCACTGGGCTCTACCAGGAAGGACTGGGCTATACTGGGAGCCCCTCTCCCCACAGCTGGACCCAGCCAGGCCCTACACCTACGTGCCCCCCCCCCCCCCCCCCCCCCCCCCCCCCCCCATCCCCAGGCCTGTCGGCTGCGCCGGGGGGGGGGCCCGGGGACCCCCGCAGGGGGAGGAGGGGGAGGAGCCGGAGCTGCGGGACCCCGGCGTGGGGACCCCGCTGGGTGTGCAAGGAGCCCCCCGGGAGGAGCCGAGGGCGCGAGGAGCCGCCTGCGAGGGGGAAGGAGCCGCCTGCGAGGGGGAAGGAGCCGAGGGGGAAGGAGCCGCCTGCGAGGAGCTGCACCGGCTCAGTCTCTTGGACTGAAAACTCCTGCAAGGACCCTCGGGGTGCGCTGAGCCCCCCATGGGTGTGCACGGACCCTCAGGGGGGTGTTCGAGGACCCTCGGGGTGCGCTGAGCCCCCATGGGTGTGCCCGGACCCTCAGGGGGTGTGCACGGACTCTCGGGGGGTCCTGAGCCCCCCACAGGTGTGCACGGACCCTCGGAGGGTGTTTGAGGACCCCCGGGCTGCACTGAGCCCCCCGAGGGTGTGCGAGGCCCAGCCCTGCTGTGATGCAGCCCCCGGACCCTCCCCCTGCACACAGGTGTGCGACACCCCAATAAAACCCCCAACAACCCATTCCACGCCCTGGGGGCTGCGGGGCTTTATTGCAACAAAAGGAGGGGTGTCCAGGGGGGCTTGGGGGGACCTCCTGGCCTTGGGGGGCCCCTTGGGGTTTCTGAGAGGTCCTGGAAGTTGGGGAGGGGTTTGGGGGGATCCTGGGGGATTTGGGGCACCCCTGGGTTTTTGGGGGTTCTATGGAGGTTGGGGATGGTTTGGGGGGGATGTGGGGGTGGTTTGGGGCGTGGCTTGGAGGGGGATTTGAGAGGATCCCCTTGGGCTCTGGGGGTCCTGGGAGGCTTGGGGGAACCGCTGAGGTTTGGGGGTGGTTCCCGGGGATTTGGGGGACCCCTTGATGTTTGGCAGAGTTGAAACGTTCCCTGGGGTTTGAGGGAATCCCCTCAGGCTTGGGGGATCCTGGGGGAACCCCTGGGGTTTGGGGGTTCCTGGAGGAGATGGGGACATTTTGGGGGGGTCCTGTGTTTCGGGGCTCAGTCCTTGCCGCGCGAGGCCTCGGCGTTGGCGCGGAGCACGGCCCCGGGGCTGGGGTACGGCCGCTGCTGGAACAGGGGCCCGGCCGCCGTCGTGTCCGCTCCGGTCTTGGCCTCGTTGCGTTTGGGCAGCCCCGTGGACCACGTCCCCCTGCCATGACAGCACGAGGGGAGTCACTGAGGGTCCCCCAAAACTCGGGGCACCCCGATAACCCCCAGCCTTTCTCCCCTCCCATACCGGGGCGCGTCCGAGTAAGCGCTGGGGTCCATGGGGTCCAGCTCCTCGTCCTTGCGGCCGCCTGGGGGGGGGACAGGGGGGTCAGCGCAGCCCTGCTTTGGGGTGTGGCAACCCCTGGAATGCTCAGAGCCCCCAAAATCCCGGGGGACCCCCCACCCACCTTTCTTGCTCTTGGGGTACGGTGCCAGCTCCTCGCGCCGGTGGAAGCGGCGCTCCCGCGGCGGCTCCTCCTTCTCGTGGCCCCTCTCAGGGGGTTCCTCAGGCTCTGGGGGGGCACCCAGGGTTGAGGGAGGGGCAGAGGCCCCAAATCCCCCCTCAGGGTTTTGGGGCCCCCTCCTAGACTCACCTGGGTTGCCCTTGAGCCTCTTGGCGGGTTTGGTGATGACGGAGTTGGGGTCGTTGGGAGACAGCCACGACACCAGGTCGGTCTCCACGTTCCAGTAGTAGGGCAGCCCGCTGCGGGGAGGAGCAGGGGGCTGGGGGGGCCATAAGGACCCTGGGAGGGGCCCTACAGCCCCTATAGACCCCAGAGAGAGGCCCTATAGAGCCTGGGGTGGAGTTGCACAGTCCCTACAGGGAATGAGAGGGACCCTACAACCCCTACAGACCCCAGGCAGGGCCCTTCGAGACCCTGGGGAGGGTTCCTACAGATCCTAGAGACCCCAGAGAGGGTCCCTATAGCCCCCATAGTGCCTGACAAACACCTCCATACGCTCTGCAGCAGCTGCCAAGGGTCCCTATAGACCCTGAACGTGTAACCCTACCCCTGCAGCACCTGGAGAGGCTGTGCACAGCCCCCAGACACCTGGAGAGGGACCCGACAGCACCCGGGAAAGGCACGTGGAGAATCCCCACAGCCCCGTAACGCCTGAGCAGAGGCCCTACAGGCACCGGAGAGGGTGGACAGCACCAGAGAGGGTGGACACCACCAGGGAGGCTGGACAGCACCAGGGAGGCTGGACAGCACCAGGGAGGCTGCACAGCACCTGTGCCGTCCCTACAGCCCTGAACAAGGTCCCAAAAGCGGCCTTACGGTGGAGTCTCTCCAGCCCTACAGCGGCTGCAAAGGGTCTCTGCAGCGCGTGGGGGGGTCCCTGCAGCCCCTGTAACACGGAGGGGGGGTCCCAGCAGGAGGGGTCTCACCAGGTGGGGTCGATGACTTTGTACCAGGGTGGGATCAGCCCCTCGAGCCTCGAGGCCTCGTAATCCACGTGGGCGTCGTCGTAATCCTCAGCGATGATCTCCTCCTCAGGCTCTGGGCAGGGCCATCAGCCTGGTCCCGCCAACAGCCACAGCCACTGCCCACAGCCCACAGCCACTGCCCACAGCCCACTGCCACAGCCACTGCC
>NW_024580993.1:10748-12060 GCF_017639235.1 Corvus kubaryi
CTGCACCCACTGCCCACAGCCACTGCCCACAGCCCACAGCCACTGCCACACCCCCAACACTGCCCACAGCCACACCCACGCCCACAGCCCCAACACTGCCCACACCCACAGCCACTGCCCACAGCCACTGCCCACAGCCACAACCACTGCCCACTGCCACACCCACTGCCCACTGCCACACCCACAGCCCCAACACTGCCCAAACCCACTGCCCACTGCCACACCCACTGCCCCAACACTACCCACAGCCACAGGCCACTGCCCACTGCCACAGCCACAGCCACTGTCCATAACCCCACCTGCTGCCCCTAACCCCGCCCACAGCCGCACCCACCGCCCCAGCCCCAGCCACGCCTTTGCAGTGATCTGGGGTGGGGCCGGCATGGGAGCCTCACCCACCCCACAGCCCCACCCACAGCCCAGAGTCCCGCCCACAGCCCCAACCCCCGCCCCCAAAGCCCCCAGCCCCGCCCCCAAAGCCCCCAGCCCCGGGCCGTTCTCACCGGGCTCCACGTGCTTGAGCAGCCCCCGCTTGGCCAGGCGGGACTGGAGGGCCACGGGCAGCGGCATCGCCCCGGCGGGGCCACGGGGCAGTGCCGGGACACTCGGGGAACCTCCCGGCACCCTGCCGATGGGACACAGGAGGGGGGGGATCAGTCCCTGGAAACCCGGGAGACCCCCGAGAGCTCGGATCCCCACCGGGACAGCCCCGGAACCTGCTGAGAACCCACGGAATCCCCCAGAACCTCCTGGTGACCCCGGAGACCGGCGGGACCGGGGGAACTCCCACCCGGGGACACCCCCGGAGGCGAGGGAACAGCCCGGGAACCAGCGGGGTCTGTCCGGAATCCTCCCGCACACGGCAGAACCCCCGGTAACCCCAGAGACCCCGGCACCCCCGGTAACCCCAGAGACCCCGGCAGCCCCCGGTAACCCCGGCACCCCCGGTAACCACAGAGACCCCGGCACCCCCGGTAACCCCGGCACCCCCGGTAATCCCACAACACTCCCGACATTCTTTAGAACCCCGGAGCACCCCAGGAACAGCCCTGGAAACGCCGGAGGCCCCTGAAAGACCCCCCTGGAGCCCCGGTTCCCTCCCAGTAACCCCAGTAAAGGCCCCGTTACCCCAGTTCCCTCCCAGTAACCCCAGTAAGGGCCCCGTTACCCCAGTTCCCTCCCAGTAACCCCAGTAAGAGCCCGGATCCATCCCAGTAACCCCAGTAAGGCCCCGTTACCCCCAGGCCCTCCCAGTAACCCCAGTAAGAGCCCGGATCCATCCCAGTAACCCCAGTAAGGCCCCGTTACCCCC
>NW_024580993.1:12070-13160 GCF_017639235.1 Corvus kubaryi
CCCTCCCAGTAACCCCAGTAAGGGCCCGGATCCCTCCCAGTAACCCCAGTAAGGCCCCGTTACCCCCAGTCCCTCCCAGTAACCCCAGTAAGGGCCCCTCACCCCGGATCCCCCCGGAAGCCGCTGGCGGCCCCGGCCCTGCTCACGTGACCGCGCTGCCCCCTTGGCCCCGCCCCCGTTGCCCCGGCAACCGCGCTGCCCGACCCGCTGCCGCTCTGCCGGTCACGTGATCCTACTCTGACCAATCAGCCGCCAGAATGCCGCAGGCGCTCAGCCAATCAGCGCGCGGTAACGCGGCAGGCGGAGCGCGTGGCCCCGGCGGGCGCCGCCATGTTGGGGGGGGCGGGCGGGCACCGCGGTGTTTTTGTAGGGTCGCCTTTAAAGATGGGGGGCACCGGGGCCGGCGGCGCCTGACAGGGGCTCCACGGCCTCCCCAGTGTTTATGTCGGTGTGCAGCCTGCAGTGTTTACACGGGGCCGGCTCCCAGCTGTCCCCAGTGTTTCTGTGGTGTTTCCAGCCCAGCCGCCTCTGTTTCCGTAGGGCCCCCCCATGTCCCGGGGCTTCAGTGACACTGGTGGCCAAACTGGGGCACCGCCCCTTTATTAAAGCTTTGCCCGCGGGGTCAAAGGTCAAAGGTCACCATGCAGAGGTCAGGGGGTCCCTGAGGCGGTCATGGGGTCAAAGTGCAAAGGTCACACCCATGAGGGAGGGAGGTCAGAGGTCAAAAGTGCTCAGCAAGGGGCAGAAGTCAAAGGTCAACAAATGCCGGAGTGGGGTCAAAGGGCAAAAGTCAGCACCGAAGTCCCCATGGGAGATCAGAGGTCAAAGGTCACCAACAGGAGGTCACCAGGAGGTCCCTGAGGTTGGAGGCCACCAAGAGAGATCAAAGGCCCCAGCAGAGGTCAGAGGTCAGCAGCAGGTCACAGAGAGGTCAGCAGGGGAGGGCAGGGGCTGCCAGGTGGTCACAGAGGGGTCAGCGGCTCCTGGCAGAGGTCAGAGGTCACGGCGGGGGCGGGGTCAGGCCAGGCGGCAGCCGCGGGAGCGGGGGCGGGGCCGGGGGGGCCGCGGAGGGGCCGGGGGGGGCCCCGGG
>NW_024580993.1:33160-44751 GCF_017639235.1 Corvus kubaryi
TAACACCCCCAGACCCCCACTTCTCCCCCCTTCTCCCCACAGACCGCCCCGCCGCCCCTGGGCACCCCCTCGCCGCCCCGGGACGCGGCGCTGGCCATGGCCGAGGTCGGGGTCCTGGCGCTGCTGCTCGTGCTGGCCCTGGGGGGCAACGTCCTGGTGCTGGTGGCGCTGAGGGCCCCGCGCCGGGACCCCCGCGGCCCCGGGGCGCCCCCGGCGCGGCCCGCGCGGCCCCTGCGGCGCTACCTGCGGCACCTGAGCCTGGCCGACCTGGCGGCCGCGGCCGGGCAGGTGCTGCCGCAGCTGCTCTGGGACCTCACGGACCGGTTCCGCGGACCCGACGCCCTTTGCCGCCTCACCAAGTACCTGCAGGGCGTCGCCATGTTCGCCTCCGCCTACGTGGCCGTTGCCATGGCCTGGGACCGCCGCCGCGCCATTTGCCGCCCGCTGGGCACGGGGCTGAGGGCCGGGGGCGCGCAGGGGGGCGGGGGGCGCGGGGCGCGCTGGGGGCGCTGCAGGTGGGGGCGCTGCAGGTGGGGGCGTGGGGGCGCTGGGGACACGGGGAGCGGGGTGCGGGGACGTGGGGACACCGGGGACACCGGGGACACCGGGACGCGGGGACACAGCGGGTGCTGGCGGGGGGACACGGGGCAGGCCGGGGACAGGCACCGCGCCCCCTGCTGGCCGCTGGGCGCGGTGCAGCGGAAAGGGGGCGGGCAGGGGGACAGGGGTGGGGACGGTGGGGACGGTGGGGAGGGGGTAAAAGGACTCGAGGACACTGGGGACGGCCAGGGAGGGACACAGGAAGCCTCCGAACGCAGGGGGAGGTGTGGTGGGTGCTGGGGGTGGGGGCGTGGGGGCACCGGGTACACTGAGAATGAGGTGCGGGGCCATGGGGACACTGGGGACACCCAGGGGAGGACACGGAGACAAATTGGGTGCTGGGGGTGGGAGTGTGGGGGCACTGGGGCCGCTGGGGATGAGGTAGGGGGACATGGGGACACTGGAAATGGCAGGTGCTGGGGGTGGCGGGGTGAGGGCAGGGGCGAGCGGTGGCGGTGCTGCGGGAGGGGGCACCGGGACAGTGGGGGCACCAGAGATGGTGTACAAGGACATGGGGACACACAGGATGGCACACAGGAACCCTCTGGATGCTGGGGACAGGGACATGGGGACACTGGGGATGCCAAAGATAGGATGGGGGGACATGGGGAGACCAGGGGTGGCAGGTGGGGACATATTGAGGACACCAAATATGGGGCACAAGGGCATGGGGAAACTGGGGGTGGTGCAAAGGGATCCACTGGGTCCTGGGGACAGAGACATGGGGACACTGGGGACACTCAGAGTGGCTTAGGGGGACACACTGGGTGCTGGGGGTGGGGACACAGGGACACTGATGACACCAGGGATGGGACACAGGGACCCAAGGGGTGCTGGGGATGGGGACACAGGGACAGCAGCAGGGATGGGGCACAGGGACGCAGGGACACCTGGGATGGCACATGGGAACCTGCTGAGGGCTGGGGACACAGGGACAGTGGGGACAGCATCACTGCCACATCCCCTCTGTGCCCCCCAGACCCCTGTGTCACCCCAGTGTCCCCAACCCTCCACATCACTCCAGTGCCACCAAGCCCCAATGGCACCCCAATGTCCCTCCATGTCACCCCAGTCTCCCTCTGTGTCACCCCAGTGCCACCAAGCCCCAATGGCACCCCAATGTCCCTCCATGTCACCCCAGTGTCCCTCCATGTCACCCCAGTGTCCCCAAGTCCCAATGGCACCCCAATGTCCCTCTGTGTCACCCCCGTGTCTCCAAGTCCCAGTTGCACCCCGATGTCCCACCGGGTGTCCCCAGTGTCCCCAAGTCCCAATGGCACCCCAATGTTCCTCCACGTTCCCCTGATGTCCCCGTCACCCCCCTCATCACCCCAGATGCCCACAAGGTCCTTGTCACAGGCCACCCTGGGAGGGTCTGGGACCACCATGGGGATGTCTGGGGCCAGCAGGGGGGGCTCTTGTGCCACCACAGAGGGGTCTGGGGCTATCACGAGGGGGTCCTGGGCCACCATGGGGGAATGTCAAGCCACCGTGGGGGACTCTGAGGCCACGACACAGGGGTCTGAGGCCACCATGGAGAGGAACTGGGCTACAATGGGGGTGTCTCAACCCACCCAAGGTGGGTCTGGGACCATCATAGAGGGGTCTTGGGCCACCACAAGAGTGTCTGAAGCTACCATGGGAGGGTCTTGGGCCACCACAGAGGGGTCTGGTGCTACCACGAAGGGGTCTGGGGCCACCACGGGGTGGTGTCAGGTGGCCTTGGGGTGGGCTGGCACAGCCCTTGGGTGGGCTCGCTCTGGGCTGGGCCGGGCCCGCTCAGCACTGGCCGAGGCTCGCAGGCGCTGGGATGCGCTGGCCACGGCCTGGGCGCTGGCGCTGCTCTTTGGGCTGCCCCAGGTTGGCATCTTCGGGCAGCGTGAGGTGGCCCCAGGTGAGAGCGACTGCTGGGCCACCTTTGTCCAGCCCTGGGGTGCCCGTGCCTACGTCACCTGGGTGGCCCTGGCCGTGCTGGTGGCCCCTGCAGTGCTGCTGGGGGTGCTGCAGGTGGCGGTGACGCGTGCACTGAGGGGGACACGGGGGGTCCCAGGGGGTCCCGGGGGGCTGGGACGGGCCCGGGCCAAGAGCCACCGCATGGCCGTGGTGGTCCTGGGCATGTTCGTGCTGTGCTGGACCCCCTTCTTCTGCGCCCAGCTCTGGGCAGTGTGGGACCCCCGTGCCCCCCGAGAAGGTGAGAGGGGACGGGGGGACATGGGGACAGGAGCGGGGACATGGGGGGCATGTGGGGGTGGGCACATGGGGATGCTGGGACATGGGCCCAAGGGGACAGAGGGATGGGGGACGTGAGGATGGGGTCACAGGAAGAGGGGCACACGGGAATGTGACGGGCGTGGGGGAATGGGGATGGAGGACGTGGGGGTGTGGAGGGTGGGGACATGGTGATGGGGAGGTACATGGGGATGGCATTGGAGTTATGGGGGACATGGGAACGAGGCCACGGAGGTGCCTGGGCCATGGGGGTGACAGGGCCATGGGGGTGGGTCCATGGGGACATTGGGACAGGGGAGGGGGACCCAGCTGTTTCCCACACCAGGGTGGACTCTGGCTGGGGGTGGGTGTCAGGGAATGTCCCCGTCCCAGAGCCTGGGGGGGTCATGGGGTGTCCTTGGGGGTGCTGTGGGGTGTCCACAGGTGTCACCAGATGTCCCTGTGTCCCCCAGGCCCTGCATTCACCATCCTGATGCTCCTGGCCAGCCTGACCAGCTGCACCAACCCCTGGATCTCGGCCACCTTCAGCACCAGCCTGGCCCGGGCCATGGCCCGTGTCCTGTGTCCCTGCCGGCACCCCCGGGGGCACACGGGGTGACACAGAGTCCCACAGGGTCCCACGGGGACACGGCCCGCAACCTGTGTCCCTGCTGCCGCCTCTCAGATCACCCGAGGTGACACAAGGTGACACGAGGACTTGAATGAGGATGGGGGCTCGCACTGCGTGGGGGGACTTGAGTCACAGAAGGACTCAGTGGGGACACACACGGGACTCACACGAGGACTCAGTGGGGACACACACGGGACTCACATGAGGACTCGAGGACGCCCGGGGGGTCTCATGTCACACAGTGGGGGCCACACGAGGACCGAGAGCTCGTGGTGCAATGGGGGGGGCACGAGGATTGGGGTGCTGGGGGCGGGGCTTGCACGAGGGGACACAGCTGGGCCTCTTGCAAACCCTCGTGCAAGGGATGGGGGGACACGAGGAGGGGACATAAGGGGAGGATCAACCTCCCCCACTGTCTGTAAACCCAATCACCAATAAACCAGATTTTTACCCCAAATCCCCCAATTTGTGGCACCTCTTAACACCCCATCGCGTCCTCCTTCCCATGGCGATGGGGCGGCCCCCTCCCATTCCACTCCTCACCTTCAAACTTGGTATGCTCCATGCAAATGAGCCAGCTCGCACCACCAATCAAACAGCGCGGTGGGCGGAGCCCCACATTCAAATCGCTGACCTGTGGGGTGGGGGCGGGGCTTAAACAAAAAACTGACAGCGGCGGAAGCCAATCCCAAAGGCGAACCCGGGCTCATGGGAGGGGGAAGGAGGTGGGGCCCGTGCCCCCAAACCGCCGGGACCCCCAGCGCCACCCCCAGAGCCGCCAAAGGGGGCGGGGCCGAGGCGAGCAAGCTGAGGGGTTATGCTAATGAGGGTCTATGCTAATGAGGGTCTATGCTAGTTAGGGTCCATGCTAATGAGTATTTATGCTAATGTGGATCTATGCTAATGAGGGTCTATGCTAATGAGGGTTTATGCAAGTGAGGATCTATGCTAGTGAGGGTCTATGCTAATGAGGGTCTATGCTAATGAGGGTCTATGCTAGTGAGGGCCTATGCTAATGAGGTGCTGCTGCCGTTGCCGGGAGAACAGGCGAGTGGGCGGGCTTGTGAGTGCAGAAGGGGGTGGGGCCAGCGGGGCAGCAGCCAATCCGGAGGTGGTGGGGCGGGAGGGGGCGGGGCCGCTGGAGGGGCGGGGCGGGGCCGGAGGGGCGGGGCGGGGCCGGGGGGGCGGCCGCGTCGGTGTCACCCGCACACCTGAGGGCTCGCGGGAGTTCCAGGCCGAGGGCGTGGCGGGGACAGGCCCAGGCGCGGGGGGCTGGGCGGGCCGTGGGCACAGCCGGGGTGATGGCACCGTCTGCACGGTGTCCCTGCGGCCGCTCCTCCTGAGAGCTGCTGAGCGCCAGGAGCTCCAAGCCGGCCACTCCTGGAGCCAGGGGGCCACAGGGACACTGCGGAGGCTCATGGAAGCCGCGGGCTGGTGTGACACAGAGCGGCTCACGGAACCCAGGAGAGCGCTGTGACGCAAGGGAACTTCATGGAACTGTTATAAATGAAATTGGTAATTCATGCTTGTGTACATAAATTTCGCAAGCCTTGGCAGCAGCAGAGAACACAATACGGCCAGGAACTAATCAGCATACGAAAAAGTCTATCTCGGGTGGAGGTAGACCTTATCTGGAACCATTAACACCACACCTGGGCGATGATCTGGATGATGATGAAACTGATTAACATCTTGGGGATGTTAAAGGAGTATCCCATTCCGGGAACTAAGAATAACTGTTCCAGGAATTGGAGATGGACCATTCATCATCCAAGATGGACAATTCATCAGACCCAGGAAATGCTTTGTGCAGTCCAACTTCGGGACACGAAAACATCATGAATATGCTAAATTGCGAGAAGAATAGAATTAATTTGGACTCTGCCCAAGAACTGTATAAGAAGGAACCAGCTGAAGCGACATTTGTGAACTTGGGGATCTGATGCGATAGAGGTCAGATCTGTGTTCACCCAGCACCGATCCCGGGCTCGGGGCTGACCTTTTCCGATCGTGGCTTTCTGTGTGATGGCCACGGAATAAAATTTATTTCTTTATTAAATTTAATTTGGCTGAATTTCTTTACTTCACCTCTGAGTTATTATAATTTTGAAATCAAGAGGCTTTCAGGCAAAGATATGGGAAATAGGAATAACAGTTCTTTACTAATATATATATGTATATAAAACAAGGCAGGGAAAAAACTGATTTAAACTGACAGAGTCAGATACAGCCTGACCCTGTTAGTCAGGGTAGCAGTAGCAGTCCGATAAGGTGGTGGCTGCCGTCCTCCTGAAGTGAATGGTTGTGGTTCTGTTGAAGTGGTGATCCTGTGTAGAAAGATCTGGTCTTCCTCAGAAGGTCCAGGGGTAGGTATGTAGCTCCTGTCCTCTGGAAATCCAGTGGGAAAGGCTGCCTGTGGTGTTCAAAAATCGCAGTTTATACCCAGGATGGGATGCTTGGTTCTCACAGTGGAATGGTGACTCATGAGATAAGGCACTGATGGGCCATTAACAGGACATAGTCTTGAGGGAGGAGGCAGGGAGCACTGCCCCACCTGGTTTTAACAGCTCATGGTGATAGAACACACGCTTGTGGGCACATCTTACACTGTAACCTAGGACACAGTAATACAGGTGCCTCAATATAGTGCACTGAGCTGCTTAGCTACTAGTAGCGTTTCTGGGTTTATCCTGTGTAGTAAGTAAATCTGTTTAAGTCTTATGTCTGTTAAATTTGTGTCTATCAAATAAATAATTCATTTTGTAATAGACCTAATTGGCCATTATTAAGAACTTGCAACAAGAGTGGGCTTTGGGGTGCTGGCCACCTCAGTAAAAGTACTGTCTACTGCCAGAGGCCTGGGCAAAGGCAGAAACTTCTTTAAAACTCCCCTCTCCATTCCTAACAGACTCCAGGTGGGGTCTCACAAGAGCAGAGGAGAGGGGGAGTGTTGGGGTCCCTTCCCCCTGCCATGGAGCCCTGGGAGAGGGGCCCTGAGGGCGCAGACACGGGGTTTCCCTGCCCCTGCTCAGCTTCATTCCCCATTGGTTGGTTTGGGTTCCCTGATAACGCCAAGGACCCTCGGGTCCCGTAACTGAGAGAGTTCCTGAGCTGAGCCCCGGCCATGTGGCTGGAGAAATAAACATCTCTGAAACATTTACCACGAATCTGTCCATATATACTTCGCTTTCCATGGGACTCCTGGTTTGAAATATACTTGTTGCAGTAATCCCCGCTGTGACAGGGAGAATCCCCTCCACTGACCTGCTGGCCACGCTCCTTTGGATGCAGCCCAGGGCTCCGTTGGTTTCAGGGCTGGCAGCACTCACAGCTGGCTCATGGGGAGCTTTTTGTGACCCATCACTCCCAGGTCCTTCTCCAGGGGCTGCTCTCAGTCCCTGCTGTGCCCAGCCTGTTGCTGTGTCTGGCATTGCTGCCTCCCAGGTGCAGGATGCTGCCCTTGGCTCTGCTGAATTTCATGAGGTTTGCCTGGGCCCAGCCCTGTAGCCTGTCCAGGTGCCTCTGGATCCATCCCTTCCCCCACCACACAGCTCAGGGTTGTCAGGGAACTGGCTGGGGGTGTCTCCATCCCACTGCCCACGGTGCCCACAGAGCTGTGGAACAGCATCGACCCCAGCACCAACCCCTGAGGGACCCCACTGGTCAGTGGTCTCCAAGGGGACAAGGAGCTGCTGACCACAACTTATGGCTTTTGTCGAGGCAGACATAAAAGCCACACTAGCCGTAATCCATAGTCGAGAAAGGTAGAAAGACTTTTAATTTTCTCTACTGCTGTTCTTACACCTCTTCCCAATGGCTGTGGCCTAATTTAAGACTGGCTGCTTAGCAAACAGTGACAAGGCTGTCTAACAAACAATGACCATTCAGGCAGTAAAGCAATCAGCTATACAAGCAAAGGTATAACTGCTAGATGTTATCAACAAGCTCTTCCTTGTACACTCTCAGTGTCCCATAACAAGAACATCCTCCCCTTGTGTCCAGAACATCTCCTCTCATTGATTATCTTCTTGGCCTTCTCTGTGGATTTCACTGAAGCTGCAGAATTTCACTGTAATATTCTCATGGGTAAACTCTGACTGGTTTCAGGTCTGATTCTGTGAGGCCCCCAGACCAGCTGTCAGCCTCATCAGGTCCCCCCTTCTGTTTTTGTATTACAAAGGCAGCATTTATTGACTTTTGCAGGGCCCTTTGCAAAAAAGACAATAAACACGGCACAATGAGCAGGATACAAAAAATAACCAATAGGATCAGGCATCTGATTTTAAGTAGATTTTTGATTCATCTTGCAACTTTCCAATTGCCAAACAAACTATTGAGCCAATCAGATTCTGATTCTTCATGCAATTTTGACACGCTTGTTTGTAATTCTTTAATGTGGGCATGAATAGATTTTGAATGATCAGACAAATTCATACAACACATTCCATCGAAATCCTCACATCTATGTCCATGTGCTAATAACAAAAAATCAACGGCAGCTCTATTTTGCAGTGTAGCGTGCCTTACTGAACCGACACCCGTTCATAATCCGGCTAAAGCAAGGGAAGTAGCGTTACTCTGCCAAGCTAGCCAACATCCTAACTTGTTTAACAGTCCCAGTGCTTTAGCAGCTGCTATTTGTGGAGAAAGGAAGGAAACAGCCCATCGAGCACCTGGTGGCCAAAATTTGGTGTTGTCATCACAATCAGGGGCAAACACACGGGTGCTGCATTTTCCTCCTCGTAGTTTATGCTGTAAAATCATAGCTATGTGTTAGGTGTTAACAGTGAGAGTCATCCTAAGCTGCAAGGACCTCCCTTGATGTGTGATGGAATCGCAGCCCATGCTCAGTCTCTGCAAATAAAAAACACCCCTGGAGGCAAAGCCAGAGGAACAGTAGTAGAGTGTGAAATATGTGGTGAACTGTAGCAACCTAGTTGTCTGGATTTTTTATGAGCACAAATATAATACTTAAATAACTTTGTGTCATTCCCCCAAGACCTGCAATTGAATTTCCCACTGCAGTGACAGGCCATGAGTTTGGCCAGTTGTGATGTGAAATCACCATGACATCTGCTCCCGTATCAACCAGCCCTTTGATCTCAACAGTCTGTGGCTGTGTCCCCTTCAGTGTTAGCTCACAAATCAGTTGTGGTCTCTGCTCAGAAAGTTGTTGAGTCCAAAAACCCTGAGGCGCGCCGGTAGAACCGAAGCCTTGGTCTCCTCTCTCTTTAAGTCCAGTCCTGAGAACACAAGACTGGAGAGGTACAAGTTGAGCAACATGAGTATGAGCAGGTGTGACTGCAGGAGGAGAGGGTGTAAAAACCATTGCACATATTTGTCCTGTAAAGTCTGCATCAATTACTCCCGGATGCACAAAAATCCCTTGCAAAGTAGCACTGGATCTTCCTATTAGCAAAGCACTTAAATTTTGCCCTATGGGTCCATGTGCATCCAAAGGCACTTTATGAACTGCAGGAGAGTCTGTAATCACTGTGCTGGCGGTGCAAACATCCATCCCTGCTGAGCCTTTTGTTCCGCTGGCAGGCCGGTCACACAAACCTGTGCCGGGCGCAGCGGCTCCTGGGGAAATATTTCTGTCTGAATGCGCTGTCCCCTCGAGCTCCGTTGGAAGTTTCCCTGATTTCCATTGGCATGGAAATGAGATTTACATTGTTTTTTATAATGTCCCAGTTTACCACATTGGTTACACAGAACTGCTCTGGGGGCTGCTTTGTTGTTGTTAGCAGCTTCGGAGGATGGAGTTCTGTGTGGGCACTGAGATTTAAAATGGCCTGGCTGTCCACATCTGGTGACCCCGAGATTTGATATCCCAGGTAGCAGCCCCAGACTGCTCCCAGGCAGGCACCTGAGGTGATTTTTCTCTTGTCGTGGAACCTGCATCTTCCAGGATCTACCTGAGACTCCTCTCAGGCATCTCTGGGAGTCTTTTCACATCTCCATGAAGGAGCTGAGATCCCAGGTAGTGACTCGAGACAGCTCCAGGGAGGCAATCGAAGATGATTTTTCTCTTTTGAAGGAAAATGCCGAGACCCTTCTCAGCATTTCTTGGAGTCTTGGTCTCTGATTTGGGGACCTGAAATCCCAGGTAGCAGCCCTGGGCTCCTCCTGGGAAGGTGTCCAAGATGCTATTTTGCTTTGAAGTGAAATTGTATCCTCCTGGATTCACCCAAGACTCCTTCCAGGAATCTCCTGGAGCCTTTTCACATCTCCTCTAAGGAGCTGAGATCCCAGGTAGCAGCCCCACACTGCCCCAAGGCAGGTACCCAAGAGGATTTTTCTTCTTTAAAGGAAAAGTTATCATCTGGGATTGAGCTGGAGCCTTCTCAAGAATTTTCTGGAGTCTTGATTTCTGATCTTTGTCAATTCCTTTGGATAAAACCTCCGACATCATCAAATCCAACCTATGACCAAACACCACCGTGGCAACCAGACCAGGGCACTGAGTGCCAGGTCCAGTCTTTCCTTAAACACCTCCAGGGACACTGACTCCATAACCAGGTGCAGCACCAGACTCTCCCCTGGTTTAAATATTGCTCCAGTTTAAATATTGCTTTTATGGGTGTCTTGGGGTGACTTTGTGATGTGTATCCCCTATCGCTGCCCCATGCCCAGAAATTAATTTTGTGCCTTTCTGTGCCTTTAAACTGAGCCTGAGAGGGGGGAGGAAAAACTGAGCAAAACTTCTTCAAAGCAGTTTGCAGCTTGTTCAAGGTCACACAGAGCTAGAGACGTTTTTTCAGCTGCAGCAGCAGAGCAAGAGTGGGGAAGGCACCCTGTTTGCTTTCGGCCAGTTTTTCAGCTCCTTTTTCTCTCTCCGGGGGGAGACGGAGAGTTGAACTTTTGTTTTCCTGGGACTTTGTTTTTTTCCTTTTTTGTCTGCTGGACGGTTTCAACATCAGAATACATCGGGAGGAATTTCCACCGAGGCCTTGGCCCTTGAGGTGGGCCCACCACCCCGTCCCAGCTCCAAGGAGGGGGAGAGAGATCTACGGAAGGACTCTGAAATGTTCCCAGGTTTCTCTCAGCAGAGCGAGAGGTTTTATTATTTAGCATTATTATCTTTTTCCCGTGTGTTTGTTAAAGAAATAGTTTTTATCTCTTTCACTTTCCTTCAAGGAAAAAGTTTCTTTTTTTCCCAAACCTGGTGGGGGAGGGCTGGTTGTAACCTGCCTTCTCTCAGAGGATGTATTTCTAAATTTGGCCAAACTGGCACAATGGGATATTTCCTCTTCCTGGATCCACCTGAGACTCCTCCCAGGCATCTCCGGGAGCGTATTCCCTTCTCCTCAAGGGAGCTGAGATCCCAGGAGCAGCTCCAGATTCACCCAAGGGAATTACCCAAGGTGATTTTTCTTTTCTGGTGCATCCTGAATCTTCCAGGATCCATGTGAGTCCCCCCACAGGCACCTCCTGGAGTCTTTTCATGTCCATTCTAAGGAGCTGAGATCCCAGGCAGAAGCCCCAGCAGAGTTGCCTCAGGTGATTTCTTTCCCCTTGCAAGAAACTACATCCTTCTGGGTTCACCTGACATTCCTCCCAGGATTCTCATGGAGTCTTTTGATCTTTGATTTTGAGACCTGAGTTTATAACCACGGGCCCACAATCTTCCAGGGAAGGTTTCCAGTACGTTTTTTCTCCTTTGGAGAAATCCACCCAAGACTTCTCCCAGGTAGGTCCCAGAGTCTTCACATCTCCTTGAAGAAGCTCCAAGAAGCAGCTCCAGATTTCTCCAGGGAAGATTCCCAAGATGTTTTTGCTCATTTGGAAGTTTTCTCTAGACCGGGATCCACTGGAGACTCCTCCTGGCATCTGCCAGAGTCTTTTCATCTCTGGTTTAGGCACTTGAAATCCTGGGTAGAACCCTTAGACTCCTCCAAGGCAAGTACCAGAGCTGATTTTTCTCTTTTCATGGTTCCTGGATCTTCCGGATCTACCTGACATTGTTCCCAGACACCTCTGAGAATCTTGACCTCCAAGTTCAGAACAAAAAATCCTGTCTGGCAGCCCCAGATTGTTCCAGGGAAGCTGACATTGATACATCTTTACTTTTGCAGTGAACCTGCATCTTCCAGAATCTCCCTGAGACTTCCCAGGCATCTCTTGGAGTCATTTGCCACAAGGAGGACTA
>NW_024580993.1:44761-45394 GCF_017639235.1 Corvus kubaryi
GCCGCCTTGGCCTCCTGGTGCGGGGCGGGCGCAGGGCTGGGCAGTGCCCCTGCTGCTGCCGAGCGCCGGGCAGGGCTGGCTGGGGCTGTGGCACTGGCCGGGCTGCCCAGCTGCAAGGGCCGGCCAGGACAGCAGCTGCCCCACTGCGGCCCTTGTCCCCGCCAGGGCCCCCAGGCCAGGCTGCGATGGCTCCTGCTGCTGCTGGAGCTGCGGGGCTGCGGGGCCAGGGTGGCCCATCCCTCTCCCCATGGAGGGACGAGGCCTGGCCCTGGCTGCCCTGAGGCTGCCGCTGCTGCAGCTGTGGCCGGACCAGGAGGAAGAGGAGGAGGAGGAAGAGGAGGCGGTGTGGGATGGAGGCGCTGCCTTGGCCCAGTGCTGCGGAGCCCTGGCACCGTCCCAGCAGCGGCCTCTCCCTCCCGGCCCGGCCCTCAGCTGGTGCCGCCCTTGGGGCGCTGGGCCTTGGGCTTCCTCTTCTCCAGGGGCATCTCCTGCCTCCCGCCCGCTCAGAGTGTCCTGGGGAGCTGCTGCCTCCTGAGCCAGGGGCTCTGCTCTGCTGCCCCAGGCACCCTGGGGCTCCTGAAACACCCCACGGGCAGGGCGGGGCCCAGAGGGTCACAATGTCCCCTTGCTTCC
>NW_024580994.1:0-100 GCF_017639235.1 Corvus kubaryi
AGTTATCCCTCACCGTTCCCAGTTATCCCTCACCTCCATTCCCAGTTTTCCCTCACCATTCCCAGTTATCCCTCACCATTCCCAGTTGTCCCTCATCTCC
>NW_024580994.1:110-724 GCF_017639235.1 Corvus kubaryi
CCCAGTTATCCCTCCCCATTCCCCGTTACTCCACACCATTCCCAGTTCTCCCTCCCCATTCCCAGTTATCCCTCCCCATTCCCAGTTACTCCATACCATTCCCAGTTATCCCTCCCCATTCCCAGTTACTCCACACCATTCCCAGTTCTCCCTCCCCATTCCCAGTTAGCCCCACCATTCCCAGTTATCCCTCCCCATTCCCAGTTACTCCACACCGTTCCCAGTTCTCCCTCCCCATTCCCAGTTATCCCTCCCCATTCCCAGTTCCCCCCACCATTCCCAGTTCCCCCCACCATTCCCAGTTGTCCCTCACCTCCATTCCCAGTTCCCCCCCCATTCCCAGTTGTGCCACCCTTGGCAATTCCAGCCGGCTGCAGTTGGCCCTGCTGGACACGGGGAGAAGCTCCGAGCCCCCAAACCCGGCCCCGCAATCCCAGCGCAGCCGGGCCCCGCTGGGGCTGGGGAGACGCGGAATTCCCGAATCCCAAACCCGCTTTCCGTGCCCACCGTGCCCCTTTTTCAAACCCACCGTGCCCCTTTTCCGTGTCCCTTTTCCGCACCCACCGTGCCCCTTTTCCGTGCCCCTTTTCCGCACCCACCGTGCCCCTTTTCCA
>NW_024580994.1:734-1422 GCF_017639235.1 Corvus kubaryi
GCCCCTTTTCCGTGCCCCTTTTCCGCACCCACCGTGCCCCTTTTCCAAGCCCACCGTGCCCCTTTTCCAAGCCCACCGTGCCCCTTTTCTGCACCCACTGTGCCCCTTTTCCAAGACCACCATGCCCCTTTTCTGCACCCACCGTGCCCCTTTTCCGTGCCCCTTTTCCATGCCCACTGTGCCCCTTTTCCATGCCCACCGTGCCCCTTTTCCGATCCCACCGTGCCCCTTTTCCATGCCCACCGTGCCCCTTTTCCGTGCCCCTTTTCCGCACCCACTGTGCCCCTTTTCCGTGCCCCTTTTCCATGCCCACCGTGCCCTTTTCCGTGCCCCAGGACCCCGCTGATGTTGGCCATCATGAACGGCCACGTGGACTGCGTCCACCTCCTGCTGGAGAAGGGATCCACGGCCGACGCCGCGGACAAGAGGGGCCGCACCGCGCTGCACCGAGGGGTGAGCGCGTCCCCGAGGGGCCCCGGGCTCCGGCCACGCGAGGGTCCCCACGGAGGGAACAGGATCCCCACGGGGGGAACGGGATCCTCACAGGGGGAACGGGATCCTCACAGGGGGAATGGGATCCTCACGGGGGGAATGGGATCCCCATGGAGGGAGCGGGATCCTCACAGGGGGAACGGGATCCCCATGGAGGGAACGGGATCCTCACAGGGGGAACGGGATCCTCATGGAG
>NW_024580994.1:1432-1751 GCF_017639235.1 Corvus kubaryi
GAGGGAATGGGATCCCCACGGAGGGAACGGGATCCCCATGGAGGGAATGGGATCCCCATGGAGAGAACGGGATCCCCACGGAGGGAACGGGATCCCCACGGAGGGAACGGGATCCTCATGGAGGGAACGGGATCCCCATGGAGGGAACGGGATCCCCACGGAGGGAACGGGATCCTCATGGAGGGAACGGGATCCTCACAGGGGGAACGGGATCCTCATGGAGGGAACGGGATCCCCACAGAGGGAATGGGATCCCCATGGGGGGAACGGGATCCCCACGGAGGGAACGGGATCCTCACGGGGGGAATGGGATCCCCAC
>NW_024580994.1:1761-2117 GCF_017639235.1 Corvus kubaryi
TCCCCACGGAGGGAACGGGATCCTCACGGGGGGAATGGGATCCCCACAGAGGGAATGGGATCCTCATGGAGGGAATGGGATCCCCACGGAGGGAATGGGATCCCCACAGGGGGAACGGGATCCCCACAGAGGGAATGGGATCCCCACGGAGGGAATGGGATCCTCATGGAGGGAATGGGATCCCCACAGGGGGAACGGGATCCTCACGGGGGGAACGGGATCCTCACAGGGGGAATGGGATCCTCACGGAGGGAACGGGATCCCCACGGAGGGAATGGGATCCTCATGGAGGGATCGGGATCCCCACGGGGGGAACGGGATCCCCATGGAGGGAACGGGATCCTCACGGGGGGAAT
>NW_024580994.1:2127-5526 GCF_017639235.1 Corvus kubaryi
GATCCCCATGGAGGGAACGGGATCCTCACGGGGGGAATGGGATCCCCTCCCGGAGAGCAGGAGAGAGGGAAAATGGCGTTGGATGAGCTGGGCTGAGGGTGGGGGTGTCCCTGAGGGTGGCAGTGTCCCTTAGGGTGGCAGTGTCACTGAGGGTGGCAGTGTCCCTGAGGGTGGCAGTGTCCCTGAGGGTGGTGTCAGTGAAGGTGGCAGTGTCCCTTAGGGTGACAGTGTCCCCGAGGGTGGCGGTGTCCCCAAGGGTGGCAGTGTCCCTGAGGGTGACAGTGTCCCCGAGGGTGGCGGTGTCCCCGAGGGTGGCAGTGTCCCTTAGGGTGGCAGTGTCCCTGAAGGTGGCGGTGTCCCCAAGGGTGGCAGTGTCCCTTAGGGTGGCAGTGTCCCTGAAGGTGGCGGTGTCCCCAAGGGTGGCAGTGTCCCTTAGGGTGGCGGTGTCCCTGAAGGTGGCAGTGTCCCTTAGGGTGGCAGTGTCCCTGAAGGTGGCAGTGTCCCTGAAGGTGGCAGTGTCCCCGAGGGTGGCGGTGTCCCCGAGGGTGACCCCGTGCTGCCGTGTCCTGTCCCCAGGCCGTGACCGGCTGTGAGGATTGCCTGGCTGCTCTGCTGGACCACGATGCCTTCGTTCTGTGCCGGGATTTCAAGGGCCGGACCCCGATCCACTTCGCCTCAGCGTGCGGCCACCTGGAGGTCCTGCGGACCCTGCTGCAGGCAGCGCTCTCCACTGACCCCCTGGACTCCGTGGTGGACTACAGCGGCTACTCACCCATGCACTGGGCTTCTTACAGTGGTGAGAGCCTTGCCTTCCCTCTGGAAACAGGGAAATCCAGGTTATCCTCAGCCCCCTCCTGCTGCTTCGGGAGTTTTCCTGCTGGAAAGGGTGGTAGGAGTCCACGAGGGAGATTCTGACCCCGTCAGGTTCCTTCAAAAAAAAATATTGGAATGGGAAAGGAGCTGTTCCAGAGCAGCTTCCTGCAGGATTTGTGGGATGGCAGCAGGAAGGGATGTCCCTGTGGGGGCTGTGAGTCCTTCAGGGGCTGTGTGGGATTAGAAACCTCCTCAAGCTGCTGCCAGCGGGGAAATGGATCCTCTGCCCCTGTGCCAGGCACTGGAAGGGGTTGGGCACCTCCTTTGGGCCTCTGGCTCTTCAGGCAGCTCTTCTCTACTGGTGAGGCCATACCTGGGTCC
Source organism: Corvus kubaryi (assembly GCF_017639235.1). NCBI lineage: Eukaryota > Metazoa > Chordata > Aves > Passeriformes > Corvidae > Corvus > Corvus kubaryi. The sequence continues at coordinate 3,322 of NW_024580994.1, forward strand.
AGTTCTGGCCCTCACGGCCACAGGGACACTGAGGGGCCGGAGCGTGGCCAGAGCTGGCCAAGGGCTGGGCCAGCAGGAGGAGGGTCTGGAGAACTCCTGAGGGAGCTGGGAAAGGGGCTCAGCCTGGAGCGAAGGAGGCTCAGGAGGGACCTTTTCACCCCACAACTCCCTGACAGGAGAGCGGAGCCGGCTGGGGTCGGGCTCTGCTCCCAGGGAACACCAGGATGAGAAATGGCCCCAGATTCCTCCAGGAGAGGGTCACGATGGACAGCAGCAGGAATTTCCTCATGGGAAGGGTGGTCAGGCTTTGGAACAGCCCAGGAGGGATTGGAGTGCCCATCCCTGGAGGTGTCCAAGGAAGGGCTGGACGTGGCACTCGATGCTCTGGGAGGGCTTTTCCAGCCTCAGGGATTCAGGGATTCTGTGAGGTGCCTTCAATCCCTGTGCTCCAGGGAGCCCCGGTGCTGACCCCGTTGCTGTCCCTCTCTCTCCTCAGGGCACGAAGATTGTCTTGAATTGTTACTTGAACACAACCCGTTTGCGTACCTAGAAGGAAACCCCTTTACTCCATTGCACTGTGCAGTGTAAGTGACACCCCAAAAACCGTTCTGGGCCTTGGATCCCCTGGGATGTGCTAAAGGAGGGGTTTTATCCCAAAAACAATTCCAGGGCTTGGAGCCTCTGGGATGTGCTAAAAGGGGAGTTTTACCTCAGACAATTCCAGGGCTTGGAGCCCCTGTGATGTGCTGGAAGGGGAGTTTTACCCCAAAAAAATTCCAGGGCTTGGAGCCCCTGGGATGTGCTGAAAGGGGAGTTTTACCCCAAAACAATTCCTTAAGGAATCCACAGGCCTTGGAGCCTCTGGGATGTGCTGAAAGGCCCAAAATAACTCCAGGCCTTGGATCCCCTGGGATGTGCTGGAAGGGGAGTTTTACCTCAGACAGTTCCAGGCCTTGGAGCCTCTGGGATGTGTTGAAAAGGGAGTTTCACCCCAAAAAAATTCCAGGACTTGGAGCCCCTGGGATGTGCTAAAGGAGGGGTTTTACCCCAAAAACAATTCCAGGGCTTGGATCCCCTGGGATGTGTTGAAAAGGGAGTTTTACCCCCAAAAAATTCCAGGACTTGGAGCCTGTGGGATGTGCTGGAAGGGGAGTTTTACCCCAAAACCAGCTCCAGGCCTTGGAGTCTCTGGGATGTGCTGGAAGGGGAGTTTTACCCCAAAACCAATTCCTTAAGGAATCCACAGGCCCTTGAGCCTCTGGGATGTGCTAAAGGAGAGGTTTTACGCCAAAAACAATTCCAGGGCTTGGATCCCCTGGGATGTGTTGAAAAGGGAGTTTTACCCAAAAAAATTCCAGGCCTTGGATCCCCTGGGATGTGCTGGAAGGGGAGTTTTACCTCAGACAATTCCAGGCCTTGGAGCCTCTGGGATGTGCTGGAAGAGGAGTTTTACCCCAAAAGCAATTCCTTAAGGAATCCACAGGCCCTTGAGCCTCTGGGATGTGCTGAGGGGCCCAAAATAACTCCAGGCCTTGGAGGCCCCGGGATGTGCTAAAGGAGGGGTTTTACCCCAAAAACAATTCCAGGCCTTGGATCCCCTGGGATGTGTTGAAAGGGGAGTTTTACCCAAAAAAATTCCAGGACTTGGATCCCCTGGGATGTGCTAAAGGAGAGGTTTTACCCCAAAAAGAATTCCAGGGCTTGGATCCCCTGGGATGTGTTGAAAAGGGAGTTTTACCCAAAAAAATTCCAGGCCTTGGATCCCCTGGGATGTGCTGAAAGGGGAATTTTACCTCAGACAATTCCAGGCCTTGGAGCCTCTGGGATGCGTTAAAAGGGGAGTTTTACCCCAAAAACAATTTCTTAAGGAATCCACAGGCCCTTGAGCCTCTGGGATGTGCTGAGGGGCCCAAAATAACTCCAGGCCTTGGAGCCCCTGGGATGTGCTAAAGGAGGGGTTTTATCCCAAAAACAATTCCAGGCCTTGGAGCCTCTGGGATGTGCTAAAAGGGGAGTTTTACCCCAAAAAATTCCAGGCCTTGGAGCCTCTGGGATGTGCTGGAAGAGGAGTTTTACCTCAGAAAATGCCAGGCCTTGGATCCCCTGGGATGTGCTGGAAGGGGAGTTTGACCTCAGACAATTCCAGGCCTTGGAGTCTCTGGGATGTGCTGGAAGAGGAGTTTTACCTCAGACAATTCCAGGCCT
>NW_024580994.1:5536-10857 GCF_017639235.1 Corvus kubaryi
GGGATGTGCTGGAAGAGGAGTTTTACCTCAGACAATTCCAGGCCTTGAATCCCCTGGGATGTGTTGAAAAGGGGGTTTTACCTCAGACAATTCCAGGCCTTGAATCCCCTGGGATGTGCTGCTCTCATCCCAACCCTGCTGCTGCTTTTCCCAGCCCTTTTCCTAACTTCCCTTCTCATCCCATTCCCACAGAATTAACAACCAGGACGGCACTGCTGAAATGCTGGTGGAAGCATTAGGTGCCAAGATTGTTAATAGCAGAGATGCCAAAGGAAGGTGAGCCCAGCCTTGTCCCCTCCTTGGCACCCCAGCTGTCCCTCCCACGCCATTCCTGCCAGGATCACGCCGTTCCCTCCTCCTGAGCCGCTGGGTTTGTGGTTTGTTTTTGGCCTCCCCAGGACACCCCTTCACGCTGCTGCCTTTGCAGACAACGTCCATGGTTTACAGCTGCTCCTGCGCCACCAGGCCGAGGTGGACACGGCGGACAAGCTGGGCAGGACCCCCCTCATGGTGGCTTCGGAGAACGGGCACACGGCAGCAGTGGGTGGGTGCTGGCAGAGCTGCCCAGAGCCTTGGATCCTGTGGGGGACAGAGGTGTCCTCGCTGCTGGCGGGCACGTGGGGGACGTTGTCGTGCTCTGGGTGGCTTCTCCTCAGCGGTTCCTTCTCGTCCTTGCAGAGTTCCTGCTGTTCCAAGCGAAAGCAAATATAACTGTGCTGGATGTCAACAAGAACACAGCTCTTCACCTGGCCTGCAGCAAGGTAGGCACGTGGCGGAGGGGGTGGCACTGGCACCGTGTCACCATGGTGGGCTGGCACTGCCCGGCTGCTCTGCACAGACACACCCAGGGGGGTTTTGGAGCAGCTCAGGTGGCACAGAGCTGTCTGTGTTTTTCCTGGGGAGGAGTTTCCAGGGTCATTTCCATGCCTGGAAGTGCCTCAGGCTGGGTTGGATGGGGCTGGGAGCAGCCTGGGATGGGGAGAGGTGTCCCAGGAGTGGATTGGGATGGGTTTGTGGGGAAGAGAAGGATCCAGAGAGACCTTCCAGTGCCTGAAGGGGCTTCAGGGAGACCTTCCAGTGCCCAAAGGGGCTCCAGGGAGACCTTCCAGCACCCGAAGGGGCTCCAGGGAGACCTTCCAGTGCCCAAAGGGGTTCCAGAGAGACCTTCCAGTGCCTGAAGGGGCTCCAGAGAGACCTTCCAGTGCCCGAAGGGGTTCCAGAGAGACCTTCCAGCACCCAAAGGGGCTCCAGGGAGACCTTCCAGTGCCTGAAGGGGCTCCAGGGAGATCTTCCAGTGCCCAGAGGGGCTCCAGGAAATCTGGAGAGGGACTTTGAACAAGGGCCTGGAGTGATGGGAAAAGGGGAGTGGCTTTACAGCGACACAAAGCAGGGTTAGGTGGGATTTTGGGAAGAAATTCCTCCCTGAGAGGGTGGTGAGTCCCTGGGATGGACTTCCCAGAGGATTTCCCATGCCTGGAAGTGGCCCAGGCTGGGTTGGACGGGGCTGGGAGCAGCCTGGGATGGGGAGAGGTGTCCCTGCCTGTGGCAGAGGGGTGGGAATGAGGTGATTTTTATGATCCCTCCCATCCCAAACCACCCTGTGGTGGGAACCAGAGGCTTGTGCTCAAGGAGGAGGTGGAGGTGCAGCAGCTCTTCCTCTCCAGCCCTGCCAAAGCGGGAGCAGGACAGGTTTAGGGAGCAATTCCCTATCCCAGCGAGCCACATCCCGCTCGGATCTGGCCTCTCCCTTCCTAACCCTACCCTAAACCCCCCTCTCTCCTCGCCAGGGCCATGAAAAGTGTGCCTTGTTGATCCTGGGGGAAACCCAAGACCTTGGCCTTATCAATGCAAGTAACAGTGCTCTGCAGATGTGAGTATTCCCACAGCCCCGGGCTCGGCCGCCGTACGGGCAGGGAAAACAAACCGGGAAAGGTGGGAATGGGCGAGCTGGGAGCAGCTGAGCTCAGAGCCTGCCCTTGAATCCAATCCAAGATTTCACCACCACGGGGTGTTCCGGCTGGGTGGAGGTGGGATTTTTTGGGTGGGGTTTCAGGGATTGATGCCGCTTTTCCCCCTCGGCAGGCCGCTGCACATCGCGGCGCGGAACGGCCTGGCCTCGGTGGTGCAGGCCCTGCTCAGCCGAGGGGCCACCGTGCTGGCTGTGGATGAAGAAGGTGCGTGTCCTTGGGGCCATCCAGGGCGTTTCAGCATTCCAGGGAAAGTGCCCAGAGCCTGGGAAATGCTCAGCCAGCAGCAGGATTCCCTCGTCCTTCCCGCAGCCCTAGGAAGGGGCATTCCCTGGGAAAGCATTCCCAGGTCTCGGGGGTGTTGGAAATGTTGCTTCTCCCTCTCTGTGCTCTCTCTGGTGCTCCCAGCTCGGTTGGGATTCAATTCCAGCTTGGAAAAAGCTGCTGCTGCTTGTGGCCTTGCTCCTGGCAGAGCTGCAATCCCTTGGACTCAGAACGAGATGGGATTTAAAATCCTTCCCAACCCAAACCATTCCATGATTCCGTGGTTGTCCCCCCAGTTATTCCAGGCTTGAGCAGCTTTTCCTGCATTCCCACCTGTTCATTTTCATGGAATCCTGGAGCAACTTTAAAGGAAGTGACTTTTAAAGGTCATTTTCTTTCCCTGGGGGCTCTGGGAGAGCTGGAGAGGGATTTTGGACAAGGAGCGATGGGACAAGTGGTGGCTTCCAGCTGGGAAAGGGCAGGGTTGGGTGGGATATTGGGAAGAAATTCCTCCCTGTGAGGGCAGTGAGGCCCTGGGATGGATTTCCCAGAGGATTCCCCATCCCTGGAAGTGCCCCAGGCCAGCTTGGAGCAACCTGGGATAATGAGAGGTGTCCCTGCCCACGGGACAAGAAGGGATTTTGATCCCTCCCAACCCAAACCATTCCGTGGTTTCCCCCTCAATCCTTCAAGGCTTGAGCAGCTTTTCCTGCATTCCCACCTGTTCATTTCCACGGAATCCTGGAGCAGTTTGGGTTGGAAGTGACTTCTAAAGGTCCTTTTCCTTCCGAGAGAGAGCTGGAGGGGGGATAAGGCGGGATTTAAGATCCCTCCCAAGCCAACCCAAACCAAAGCATCCCACAGCCCATCCCACAGCCCCACAGCCCATCCCACAGCCCCACAGCCCATCCCACAGCCCCGCAGCCCATCCCACAGCCCCACAGCCCATCCCACAGCCCATCCCACAGCCCCACAGCCCCACACCCCATCCCACAACCCATCCCACAGCCCCACAACCCATCCCACAGCCCCACAGCCCATCCCACAGCCCCACACCCTATCCCACACCCCATCCCACAGCCCCACAGCCCGCCCCACAGCCCCACACCCCATCCCACAGCCCCACAGCCCCACACCCCCGTAGCCCCACAGCCCCACAGCCCATCCCACAGCCCCACAGCCCCACAGCCCATCCCACAGCCCCGCACCCCCTTGGCTCTCGCACCGCCGTCACCGCTCCCTCCCTCCCTCGCAGGTCACACCCCGGCGCTGGCGTGTGCCCCCAACAAGGACGTGGCCGACTGCCTGGCACTTATCCTCTCCACCATGAAGCCTTTCCCCCCCAAGGACGCCATCGGCTCCTTCAGCTTCAACCTCCTCAAGAACTGCGGCATCGCGGCCAAGACGGCGGCGGCGTGCGGGGCCCTCCCGAACGGCTCCGCCTGCCCCTACTCCAAGGAGCGCCACAACGCCATCGGCCTGGACGGCTGCTACTCGGAGTAGCCCCGACCCATGGGTGACCTAATATCTTATTCTATTTATTTAGAAATTCTATAAATATAGGGCACTTTAAAGGAGAACAAGACTGGGCAAGCCCAGCGCGGGCTGTGGGGTGGGCTGGGCTGGGGAGGAGCCAAGAGTTCGGCGCTTTCCGCGCTCCGGCGGTGCCAAAGCTGCTCCTGGCAGTGGCCTTCCCGTCCCCTGCGCCTTCCCAATCCTGCCTGTGCCCCTGGCTGGCCGGGCAGGAGGCGGAAGGGGCAGGATTTGGGCTGGCACAGGGCAGGTGCCACCATCCGCTGCTGGGTTTTTCCTCTCCGGGCTTGATCGGAGCCGTTTCCTTCCCGGCGTTTGTTTCCTTCCCGGTGTTTTGTTCCATTCCCGATATTTTTCTTCCGTTCCCGCTGTTTCCTCCCCTGTTTTTCCCCAGTGCCAGCCCCCCCTGCCCTGCCAGGATACCCCCGGAGCTGCTGCCCCGGCAGAAGGGGCAGGATTTGGGCTGGCACGGGCCAGGTGCCACCATCCACTGCTGGTTTTTTCCTCCTCTGGGCTTGATCGGAGCCGTTTCCTTCCCAGCGTTTTGTTCCATTCCCGAGATTTTCTTCCATTCCCAGTATCTCCATTCCCAGTTTTTCCCTTGTGCCAGCCCCCCCCCCTGCCCTGCCAGGATACCCCCGGAGCTGCCACCCACCCAGCCGGGATGAGGAAAAGCTGAACTCTTGGCAGGGGCGGGGAGGGTTTGGGATTTAGGGATGGAGGGGGTCAGCTCCCGGCCGAGCAGCTCGGAATCGCTGCCCTCCTGCGAGCCCAAACACTTGAAAACCCAAAATCTGCTGTACCTGGCACACTCCGAAATCCTTTGGCAGCTCATTTCTATGGAAAAACAAGAAACAAAGCCGGGTGCTGCTGCCCGGGCACGGATGCGCCGCTGGAGCCTCCTCCCCACACCAGGCACTTTAGGGATTCTGTTGGTCGTTGGCTTTTTTGAGTTTTTGAAGGTTTTGGTTGGGGTTTTTTTTTTGGTATTTTTGGGGTTTTGGGGGGGTTTTTTCCTCCCCCTTTTCCTTTGGCAAATCGTTACATCCTAAAAAGCTGCTTTGGAGTTTCCCTTCCCTGCTTTGCGTGGCCGTTTCCATGAGAGAGACTCAGTGTTGGTTGCTTGGGTTTGTGTTTTGTTGTTGTTGTTGTTGTTGTTTTTTTAAAAAAAAAAAAAAAGAGAATTATTTATAGAGAAACGAGCATTTACCTTGAAAAAAAACCAACAAAAACCATAAAAAGAAGAAAAAAAAAAATTCAACGTTTTTAGCCTTTACTTCAAGAAACAAATGCACTTGCAAGTCCTTATTCCCAACGCTGCATTGAATTTTTTTTTGGGATGCAGCATCCTGGCAGGTTTCGTGGATGTGGGTGGGATCGTTGGGTTTGTTTTTTGGTTTGGGTTTTCCTTTTTTGAAAATTTAATTTTTTTTTTAAATTTTTTTAAAATTTCATTTTATTTCTTTTTTTTTTTTATTTCATTTTATTTCATTTCATTTTATTTTATTTTGGTTTATTTCATTTTACTTTATTTTTATTTTATTTTATTTCGTTTTA
>NW_024580994.1:10957-16935 GCF_017639235.1 Corvus kubaryi
TATTTCATTTTACTTTATTTTTATTTTGGTTTATTTTATTTTATTTCACTTTATTTCATTTCATTTCATTTTGTTTTATTTTATTTTCTTTCAGTTCAGTTCATTTTGTTTTGCTTTATTTTATTTTATTTCATTTTATTTCATTTCATTTCATTTTATTGTATTTCATTTTATTTTGTTTTATTTTATTTTTATTTTTTCATTTCATTTTTTAAATTTTTTTCATTTTATTTCATTTCTTTTCTTTTCTTTCATTTAATTTCATTTTATTTTATTTTATTTTATTTCATTTCATTTCATTTCATTTCATTTCATTTTTTTGTTTTATTTTATTTCATTTAATTTCATTTTATTTTGTTTTGTCTCATTTCATTTTATTTTATTTTCATCATTCAATTTCATCTTATTTTGTTTTGTTTCATTTCATTTCATTTTATTTTATTTCATTTCATTCTATTTTATTTCATTTTATGTTATTTCATTTCATTTTATTTCGTTTTATTTTATTTTATTTCTTTTTTTTTGTTCCTTTTCTTTTACTTCATTTCATTTCATTCTCATTTTCATTTTTGGAAATCCCTGTTTATGCTGCACCTTCGACCCATCCGAGGATGTTGCGCTGTTGGTTCGATTTTTGCTTTTCCTTCTGAATCCCTGTAACAATACCCAAAAACCCAAAACCAAACAATTCCCTCCCTGCCACGAGTCTGCTCAAAGCCAAAGACTGGGACGCAGACCCGGCAAAGGACCTGGAAAAGGCAGCGGAATTTCGGGAATCTCCCAGCTCCTCTCCCTCCGCTGCCCTGCTTGGGAGCAGGGATACCAACAAGAGAAAAGGGCATTTCTAGAACCAAAATTCTCTCTTTTTTTTGGATCTTTTTCAATTTTATTTGGAAATCTTTTCTCCATGAAGGCGGCTCCTCCCGGGGGAGGCGGCCCGGGCGGGACCCCCCCCCCCGAGGCGGGACCCCCTCCCACCTTTCCTTTCCTTTCCTTTCCTTTCCTTTCCTTTCCTTTCCTTTCCTTTCCTTTCCTTTCCTTTCCTTTCCTTTCCTTTCCTTTCCTTTCCTTTCCTTTCCTTTCCTTCCCTTCCCTTCCCTTCCCTTCCCTTCCCTTCCCTTCCCTTCCCTTCCCTTCCCTCTTTCCCTTTCCTTTCGTTTCTTTGAACCAAAGCCAAACTCTTCTAGAACCAAATAGGAAGTTCCAGTCTTGGCCTTTGGGTGAAAAGCACATTTCCTTGGAATTCCCAGCAGGGATTTGTCCCCCGAGCGAGGGAGGAGATCGAGCCCGGGGCTCCCCCCGTGCTCCCCACCCCGCGCTCAGCAAAGCACTCGACAAAACCCTGCGGGAGCTCTCGGAGCCAGCACCAGGCACTTGGGAGGGGCTTTTTCCTTCTCCCTTTCCCTCTGGATCCCCCTCCCTTTTTTATTTTTATGGATGGAACCCCCCCCGGCCGTGTCCCCCTCCCCTCTGCCTCCCTTTTTTTTTTTTGCACCGGATACCTCAGCTCGGAAGCGGAACGAACTCGTAAAACTTGAATCCAAACCCACAAAAAAAAGCTCCTTTTTTTTTTTTTTTTTTAATTTTTTCTCTTTTATTTCCTTTTGGGAAGATCCTTTCCAGTATTCTACGGAGGAGAACTGGAAAAAAAAATTAAAAAAAAAAAAAAAAAAAAAAAAAAAGAGGAATTGTTTACATTTCGCTGGCGAATCCGCGCTCGCCCGCTGCCGCTCCTTCCCTTTCCCGGCAGGAATTCAGGCACCGCTCCGTCCTCCCTCCGCTTCCCTCGCCCTCCCCACGGGGCAGGAAAACGCCCTGAGCCCTCCCGGGGCTGCGATTCCCAGATTCCCGGGATGCACCGTTTCCATGGAGATCCATCCCGAGGTGCGGGGGTGGCGGTGGCACCCGGCACCATTTCACTGGAATTCCCAGCACGTGGAAAACGCTGCTGTTGCCTCGCTCTGCCCACCCCGCACACCTTGGGGGTTTTTGTCTTTTTTTTGGGGTTTTTTGAGGGGTTTTTTTGGGTGTTTTTCTTTGAGGTTTTTTTTTTTTTGGAATATTCTCGTGGTTTTCCGGGTTTGTTTTTTTTCTTTTTATTTTTGGCTTGGAGGAGGAAGCTGATCCTTCTTGCCGGCCTCGTCCCCCGCGCTCCCAACGCGTCACCCAACGCGTCACCTCCGCTCAGCGACGCCGAGACAATCAATGTGATCTCCGTAAGGGCTTCTCCATCCCTTCCTCTCTCACCCTTTTGATTTTTCGTGCCCTCTGCCCTTCGCCAGGAGCTTTCCCCCCCCCCCCCTTCATGTCTTGAAAAATAATAATAATAATAATAATTATTATAATTATAATAATAATGATGAAAACGGAGGAAAACGAGGTTCCAGCGGCGCATCCGCTGCCCGGGAGCAGAGGGGATGGGGTGGGGGGAGGGTGGGAGGGAGGGAGGGGAAAAAAGGGGACGTGTGGCCTTTTTTTGGGGGGTCCCAGTCTTGTTCTCCTTTAACGCTGTTATCGTTATCGTCGACAGCACAGCTTGACAATTTCAGTAATAATCAAAGTGTTTGGTAATAATTGCATTATTTTGCTAAACGAGATTTTTCTTTTTTTTTTTCGTGATGGTTTCCCTGGTGCGTTGTAAAAAAGAGGGATGGAGGGAAACTTCCACTGCCCTGCCCCGCTCTGCTCCCCCACCCCGCACCGCCAGCACTTCCCAAATTTTCCATCCCTTTATGCCAAAGTTGGACCATTCCCTGCTCAGTTCAGCGGAATTTTTTTGTTTTCGGCTTCCCCCCCAACCCCGCCTCCAATCTGATTGATTGATTGATTGGTTCGGAACACGCAGGCACCAGATCTTTGTCCTTTTTCCCTGTCCCGACCCTCTGGAAAAAAACAAAAAAACAAAGGAAGTTTCTCTCCGACCCCTTTGGTCCAAAGCACTTGCTTCAAGTAATAAGCACTTTTGTTAAAAAGCATGAGTCTGGATTCCCTTTAGCATCCCACGGGATAGAGAGCGGTGAGAGGGAGAACGAGAGTGTCTTTGGCTTTATTTTTTCAGTTGGAATTTAAAAGAGAAAGAAGAAGAAAAAAATGGAAAAAAAAAACCCAAAAACCAAAAACCAACAAAAAAAAAAGTTCGTTTCTAGGGAATGAATGGACAAAGGGAAGTTGTGTTTTGAGAGAGAGAGAGAGAGAGAGAGAGGGGAAAAAAAAAGAAAAATATGAAAAAAAAAAGAAAAAAAAAAAAAAGAAAAAAAAAAAAAAAAAAAAACACAAAAAAAAAAAAAAATTACATTTAACTACATTTCAAAGTCACCGGGTGTTTTTGCACTGCCATTGCCCGAGCGAGGGGCGCCGCCCCCTGAGCCATAGACCCTGCGACGAACACTGAATGTACCGGCGGCAGCGCCCCGAGCGGGGCCGGGCCGGGCCGAGCCGCTGCTGCCGCCGCTCCCCGGCCGCGGGCACTCGGGAGCTTCGGCTTGTTAGGGAAGTGTGTCCCTGTGTCCCCGTGTCCCCGTGTCCTGCTCCTGTCCCCGTGTCCCCGTGTCCTGCTCCTGTGCCCCTGTCCCGTTCCCGTCCCCCTGTCCCGCTCCTGTCCCCGTGTCCCCGTGTCCCGCTCCTGTCCCCCTGTCCCGCTCCTGTCCCCGTGTCCCCGTGTCCTGCTCCTGTCCCCCTGTCCCGCTCCTGTCCCCGTGTCCCCGTGTCCCGCTCCTGTCCCTCTCCTGTCCCCCCGTCCCGCTCCTATCCCTGTGTCCCGCTCCTGTCCCGTCCCTGTCGCCTCTCCCATCCCTGTCCTGCTTCTGTCCCGTCCCTGTCCCGCCCCTCTCTCCCCCCTCTCCAATCTCTTTCCCCACCAATTCCCCATCCCTCACCCCTTTTTCCTCCTGCTCCCCTCCCTTTCTCACCCTTTTTCCCACCCCTTTTCCCGTCTCTCCCACCCCTTTTCCCTCCCCTTCCCTCTCCAAGCCCTGTCCCACACTTCCATTCCCTTTCCCACCTCTATTCCCACCCCTTTTCCTTCCTTCTTCCACCCCTTCTCTCCCTTTCCCATCCCCTTTTCACCCTTCTCCCACCCTTTTCCCCTTTTTCCTCTCCCTTCCCCTTTCCCTTTCCCTTTTCCTTTCCCTTCCCATTCCCTTTCCCCTCCCTCTCCTCTCCCTTCCCGGACGGAGCGAGGACCCCTCCCCAATCCCACAAGAGCAGCCCCCGGCCCCTCCCGGCCGCATCCCGGGGCTGGAATCCGGCAGATCAAAAAAAAAAAAAAAACAAACAAACAAAGTAGCACTGAAAAGCCAAGTGAAAAAAAAAACCCCAAAAATCTCCAAAAACGTGGAATCCGTTTTGGTTTTGTTCCCATTCGGGGTGCTCGGAGCACCCGAATCTGGGGGGCTCGTGCAGATCCCAATTCCCAGGAGGGGAAGGAACAAGGAAAACCCCAAACCAACAAAAGCAGAGACCCCAGAAAAAGAAAAACCCTTTATTTTGGTTTTTTTTTCCTCCTTGATTTTATCCCGCTGTTCCGCGGGGCCTGCAGAGCTCCCCGGCTCCTTCCCGGGTGGGAACGTCGGGGTCGGATCCCACCTTTGCCTTCAGTGAGAAACCAAAGGAATAAAACAACCCCTTCCCACTGGATACCGGCACGGACACGCGGATTCCTCGGTTCGGGCTTTGTTTTTCCTTTTCCTTTCCTTCCCCCCCACCCCCCGCACTCCCTTTCCACCTTTCCTTTCCTTCCCCTTCCCTTTGTTTTTCTCCAAGGACACAAGGAGCTGTTCAATCCTCTTCTCCCAGCTGGAATTTTCTGGGCTCGGCAGTGAAAGGAGATTTAAAAACAAAACAAAAAAAACAACAAAACCCCAAAAACGAATAAAAGCCGAGGCTCACCCGAAACATCAGCCTAAAAAAAATCCTTGGAATTGCGGCGCGAGGCTGGAGGGGGCCGGAGCCGGAGCCCCCGCGGGGCAGTTGGGGATGGGGGGGGGGAACGCGTCTCTAAGGCATCTGTAGCAACTCTGTGTCTTTAAATATCCTCCGTGTCAATGCTGCACCTCTGTATTTTATGCACATAAATGTTCCTTTGACGCCGACAGGACAAAAACGAAAACCTCATCATCACCTGTCAGGTACCGCCGACTCCTCCTCCGTGGGCGGGTCCGTTTCTCCCGGGCCTCGGTTTGTTGTCCCCCCGCCCCACCTCTTCCCGTGCAGGGGGGAAAGGGGAGAGGAGATGGAAAAAGAGAGGAGGAGGGGGAAAAAAAATAACAAAAAACACACACAAAAAAACAAAAAAACAAAAAAAAAAGAGGAAAATAGCCTTACTCGACCCAGTCGTTATCGATATTGTTCTTCGTCAACTTGAAAATAAATAAAGGAAACTTCGCATGGAAAGCTCTGTGGGTGTGGTGATTCGGGGATCCAGGGGTTCCTGCTGCTCTTCCCGAGTTCCTCTGGAGCTTTGGAGAAGCTGCGATTTCCTCCTGTCCCTTTTTTTGTCTTTTCTGAGCCCGTCGGTTCCCGGAGGTTTGAGCTAAAACTGCCGCGTTTTGGGGCTCTGTGCGTTGACTCCGAGGGGTTTCGGGGTTCTGCCGCATTGCTCTGCCCCGGGAATGACCTCTGGGATGGGTCAGGCTGAGCTGGGCAAAGCACGGTGGGAGAACAGGCTGGAGGTGCCAGGGGTCCCGCAATCCCTGAGGGGTCCCAGAACCTTGAGGGGTCCCAGAACGCTGAGGGGTCCCAGAACCTTGAGGAGTCCCAGAACCCTGAGGGGTCCCAGAACCTTGGGAGGTCCCGGGTTCCTGAGGGGTCCCAGAACGCTGAGGGGTCCCAGAACCTTGAGGGGTCCCAGAACCCTGAGGGGTCCCAGAACCTTGGGAGGTCCCGGGTTCCTGAGGGGTCCCAGAACGCTGAGGGGTCCCAGAACCTTGAGGGGTCCCAGAACCCTGAGGGGTCCCAGAACCTTGGGAGGTCCCGGGTTC
>NW_024580994.1:17035-20880 GCF_017639235.1 Corvus kubaryi
GAGGGGTCTCAGAACCTTGAGGGGTCCCAAAGCCTTGGGAGGTCCCGCGTTCCTGAGGGGTCCCAAAACCCTGAGAGGTCCCAGAACCCTGAGGGGTCCCAGAACCTTGAGAGGTTCCAAAGCCCTGAGGGGTCCCAGAACCCTGAGGGGTCCCAGAACCTTGAGAGGTCCCAAAACCCTGAGAGGTCTCAGAACTCTGAGAGGTCCCAAAACCCTGAGGGGTCCCAGAACCCTCAGAGGTCCCAGTCTTGCTGTGGGACATGGTCGCAGCCCTCTGAGGGGTCCTGGACCTTTGAGGGGTCCCAGTCCTGCTGTGGGATGATGTCCCAGCCCCTCAAAGGGTCCCAATCCCACTGTGGGACAGGATCCCAGCCCCCTGAGTGGTTCCTGGACCTATGAGGGGTCCCAGTCCCGCTGTGGGACAAGGTCCCAACCCTCCGAGGGGTCCCAAGCTCCCAAGGGGTCTCAGCCTCCTGAAGGGTCCCGGCCCTGCCCCGGGATGGGGTCCCAGCCCCCTGAGAGCTCCTGGACCATTGAGGGGTCTCACCCCCGCTGTTGGATGGGGTCCCAATCCCCCAAGCGGTCCTGAACCCCTGAGGGTTCCCTGCTGTGGGATGGGCTCCCAGCCTTTCCAGGGCTCCCAGCCCCACTGCAGGACGGGCTCCGAGACCCCCGAGGAGCCCAAACCCCCTGAGGGATCCCAAGCGGCGCCCGCCCCCCAAATTTGGCGCATCTACAGCTGGACAGGGACACCCCGAGACCCCTCTCTGTGCCACCGCTGTCCCCCGAGCCGGACACCCGCGGGGACAGGAGCCAGGCAGCAAATCCAGCCCCTGTGACCAAATCCTGCTCTTTTTATTGCGGCGCTGGATCAATTCTCGCTTCTAAGAGCTCTGGTCCTTCCTCGGCTCCTCGCGGGGGGGGTCAGGAGAGGGAACACGCTCGGATCCAGCCCCGGAGCCGCGTGTCCACCCCGGGAGAGGCCACGGGGCAGCGAGGGGACCCCCCTAGTCCCCTCCCGCGGGGCTGAGCCTGAGGCTCCCGGCACGGCCGATCCCCCCGGGGGGTTCTTGAGGAGGGGGCAAAATCTCGTCCTGAGGGCGGGGTGGGGGTCCCGCCGCCCGCTCCGGCTCCGGGCAGCGGCGGGGGCGAGCGGGACCGAGCCCCTCAGGGCTGGAGCCAAGCGCGGAGGTGCCCCTCGGCCAGGGCGATGCCCAGCATGATGCCAGCGCCCAGCAGGAACCCCGCGTTCTGCAGGAGGAAGCGGCTCCAGGTGCCCTCGCCGGGACCCTCGGAGCCCCGCAGCGCCTCGGGGAGCTGGGGCAGAGCAGGGGGGGCTCAGCGGGGTCGCCGTGAGACCCCCCGGACACCCCCCGGGCCCCCCCAGACTCCCCTTACCATGTCGGCCAGGGCCACGTAGAGGAAGATGCCGGCGGTGGCGGTGAGGAGCCAGGGGGCGAGGGGGGTCCCGCTCTGCCCCAGGGCCGCCCCCGCGACCACCCCCAGGCAGGAGAGCAGGGCCGAGAGCAGGTTGAGGAGCAGGACGGAGCGCGGGGCTGTGCCCGCCCGCAGCAGCACCGCCAGGTCACCTGCGGCCACCGGAGGGGGGGTTCAGGGCTGTCCCCAGCTCTGGGGGAGGGCCAGGGCGGGGGCCAGCGACTCACCCAGCTCGTGGGGCAGCTCGTGGCAGAGCACGGCCAGCGCCGTGCTGAGCCCGCTGGAGAGGCTGTGCGAGAAGGCGGCTCCTGTGGGGAGAGGGTTCCTCGTCCCGGACCCGCACGGCCCCGGTGCCCGACGCGCCGGGCACTCCTTGTCCCTCTGTCCCCTTGCCCCCAATAAACCCGGCAGCCCTTGTCCCCCACCCCCGATGCATCCCTTGTCCCTCTGTCCCGTGTCC
Organism: Corvus kubaryi; assembly: GCF_017639235.1. Classification (NCBI taxonomy): domain Eukaryota; kingdom Metazoa; phylum Chordata; class Aves; order Passeriformes; family Corvidae; genus Corvus; species Corvus kubaryi. The sequence continues at coordinate 18,933 of NW_024580994.1, forward strand.
CGATGCACCCCTTGTCCCCCTGCCCCTGAACCACCGTGCGCCCCTTGTGCCCCTGTCCCTGCTGCTCTTGTCCACCCCTTGTCCCCCTGTCCCCCTGCCCCTGACACACCCCCGTCCGCTCACCCCTGGTCCTCTGTGCACCCCTTGTCCCTCTGTTCCCGATGCGACACCTGTCCCTTGTCCCCTGTGCCCCGCCCCTGACGCGGGACCCTGTGCCTCTTGTCCGCCTGTCCCCGCTGCCCCCCTTCCCCCCGTCCCCAGTATCCTCCTGTCCCTGCGCATCCCTTCTGCCTCCATCTTCGTCCCCATCCCCGTCCCTGTCCCGGTCCCGGTCCCCGCCCTCACCGATGGCCAGCCCGTCCGTCAGGTTGTGGATGCCGTCCCCCAGCACCACCATCCACACAATGTCAGCGGCCCCAGAGCCGAGGGGCAGCGCGGGGCCGTGGGAGTGTCCGTGGGAGTGTCCGTGAGAGGGTCCCTGGGGGGGCTCGGGGCGTCTCAGCTCCAGCTCCGGGTCCGGTGCCGTCAGGTGTCGCAGCTCGGTCCCTGCGGCGGGACGGACACTCCGGCTCCGGTGGGTGCCGGGGCCGGGGCCGGAGCGGGGGGCTCTGGAGGGTGCGAGGGGGTCGTACCTCCCCGTGGCGATGCCGGGACCCCCGCGGCCAGGCCGGGGGTCTCTCCGTGGGGGTGTCCCTGGGGACAACGGAGCCGTTGCGTACAGAGCTGGCCCCGGTGGCGGCCCCGTGCCCGCCCGGTGCCCGCCGCTCTCACCGTGGCCTCCCGCCGGCGCCGCAGCATCCCCAGGAGCAGCTCCAGCAGGAAGAGCAGGTAAAGGCCCCCCAGCACCGCCAGCCCCTGCAGCACCTCGGGGCCCGGCTCCCCCGGCGGCTCCTGGTGCCTGCCCTGCGCCTGGACACGGGGACGCGGCGGCTCAGGGGACGCGGACACCGCGGTGTCCCCCGGGTGCCACCCCCGCGGCGGTACCTACGTGGGGCCAGAGGTGCAGCAGGGCGTCCCCGCAGAGTGTCCCCACGGCCAGGGCCACCAGGAAGGCCAGGAGCGAGCGGAAGGAGCCGCGGCTCAACAGCGGGACCAGGAGCACGGCCAGGGCGGAGGGGAGGCTCACGGACACCACGGCCAGGAGCCCCCAGCCCAGCGCTGCGGGAAGGGTCAGGGGGCATGGCCGGAGCGGGGGGGCAGGGGGGGGGGGGGGGGGGGGGGGGGGGGCCTTGGGGATGGAGGGATGGGGACCCCAGGGATGTGGGAATGGGGACTCCAGGGATAGGGACCCAAGGGATGTGGGAATGGGGACCCCAGGGATGTAGAGGTGGGGACCCCAGGGATGTGGGAATGGGGACTCCAGGGATAGGGACCCCAGGGATGTAGGGGTGGGGACCCAAGGGATGTGGGAATGGGGACCCAAGGGATGTGGGAATGGGGACTCCAGGGATGTGGGAATGGGGACTCCAGGGATGAGGACAACGGGATCAGGACTGGGGGAAGGGGGGCACGGCTCGAGTAGGAGAGCACAGGGATGGGGGGAGGGGAAAGAGGGGTCTTGGGGATGCAGGGATGGGGACCCCAGGGATGGGGACCCCCATATCACAGTGGGGACAGGGGACATGGGGACCAGACGATGGGGGGACAGGGATGGGGCTGCAGAGACGGGGGACCCCAGGGACGAGGGAGCTTGGGCCGGGGGCCAGAGAGGGGCCCCGGCTTGGGGTTACCTGGCCACAGGGCCCCCCCCCGGGGGAGGCAGCGTCACCTCATCGCTGTGCTGGATGCAGACGCGGCTGTCGATCTGGTAGAGCAGCGCGGGGCACAGGAGCGTGAACTGCTCGGGCGTCAGCTGCGGCACCGAGTCCAGCCCGAAATTCACCAGCAGCTGCGTCACGTTGAGGCACTGGGGGCGGGGGGCCCGCGGTCAGCGGCGCTGGGGGGTCCC